>NW_028139276.1:69124-107055 GCF_965202585.1 Thalia democratica
CTTTTGATTTCTAAGTACCCATAAATTAAATATATTGTATAGAGTACGTATGTTGTTTAAAGTATTGTTTTTCACTACTTATAAATAAAAATTAAACAACGTTGATAACTTGTATTTCAATGTTTTAAACAGACTACCCCACTTCATACTTTTATGAACCAATTACTTGGTATTCATTTTGAGCATCCAAAGGTGTTTAAAATAGTTTCAGTTTACTACAAAAAAAGAAAAATTAAAAGAGAAAACTTTTTGATTTAAGTTTCTTATTAAAATATACATATGAAAGGGTTTTTGTAGTTTCATTTAATTTCATTAAATTAGATAAAACAGAATAAATGTAATCTGCATGTTACACAAAAGAAAATGTATACTCTTTAACTTAATTTTTGAAAGTCCAATTTTAAGGCTTAATAAAATTACCATGAGAAAAAATTTTTAAACGGAAACTGAACGATAAAAGTTTAAAAATTAAAATTTATTGACAAAACAAGATGCACTTAAAACTCAAGTATCATCTGTTTCCTAATTATATTGCAGACAGGATGCTGCTGCAATTTATACGGAAAAAACTGCAATGTTAAAAAAAAATGAAAAATTCTTGTATACAGCACCTTTAATCAACTTTTGCGTTTGCAAAAAAAAGAAACAAAAAAAGAAGTTAAAAATAAAACATATTGAAAATAAATTATTTTTAAACAATTATCACGATTCTTATGGGAGTTTCAGTCGATTTACTTAAAGTACTTTTGTTATATTTTTTCGATGGATTTAAACTGTATTTTAAACACAAAACTTTTCAATAGTTAAATTTTCAAACGTAAGTATTATTTGTAACTACACATTATTAAAAACAACAAACGCAAGTTGCCAAAATGTTAAGTTTATTGATAAATTTTCGTTTAATATATTTTACAAAACAACCAATAAATTTGGATATCCTGTTATAACAATGTTATGACAATAAATAATGAAAAATTAGAAAGTTTAACTAGCTTGAATAATTTCATGTTTTGTGTCATCTAAAGAAATAATCTGAATAAAAACAAAAATTACAAAATATTGTTACATACTTTGTTTGTTTTTCTACGGAAACGTATTTTTGTTGGTAACGTAATTCATAATTAAACACTTGTTTACTGTATTCAATATTAAAAAGATATTAACAAATGATAACGGTTATAAAATTTTAAACTTAAACGATTACTGCTGAAATTATAGTATTTAAATTTGTTACGGTGTATTTTTTAATAAAGAAAAACAACACTTCAGTTTTACACTTAGCAGTGTACATCATATGTTTTTAAAGTTTGTATTTTAGTTTTATAAGTTATACCAAAAAATATACTAAGCTTTACTAGACGTGTCCTGAAATTTTTCTAACTAACATAAAAAAAGAAACCATGATGGTTAATTTTAGGTACTATTTTTGATAAACAACGAAACTCATGTTAGCTTATTTAAGCATAAACAGAAAAACGTCAAACTAATCAAGTATTTGGCTGAATGTAAAACATCAACTTTGACATGCGTTAACTCTAAATTTAAAACCACTCGTCGAAAACTTTTAATTTTAATATAAAAACCGATTGTATGAAACTTTTACTCTCAATCTCAAAACTAATTATCTAAAATTTTAGCCAGTCAACTCGTGAAATGATTATGTTTTGTTCGTAACGACTTTTAAATATAACTATTAAACAGTGCATAAGATAATCTTGGTTATATTGCTTTTGCAATAACTTTTTTGACTTAATTTTTTGTTCAAGGTGTTAAAAAAAACTTATTCGATTTACTACTTTTCTGCACAAGTTGTTTTAGTAGCTGAGTTATTGCAAAGTTTTAACCAGATAAGGAAATTAAAAAAAGGAAAGTTTTCCTGTAACGCCCCAGTTTAAGGAAAACGAACTTTATCTTCTTTTGCTGTTTTAAGCTTTTTCTTAAGCCATAAAGACACACTTCAAAATACTTGAAACATTTTAAAGGATCACATGAGGTTAATGTGTCAAGCTCTTACAAAGCTTTCAAATGGATGACAAATTAGTAATTGAGCTAATAACAACTATTACTTCCCACGTTTTACAGCAAACCTAATATAACTAATCTCTACCTTGTATAAATAATCTAAAATAAGTATAAACAATGAGTTTGTCAAATAAATATTAAGAAAAAGAGGTTTATATAAACGAAGAATCGTAGCGGCATCTAAGTTTAAATCGATGGAAATATTTTTTAAAATTTGTTTATTAAGTAAACTTATAAAAATAAAATAACCTTATAAACAAATAATTATTCTTTTAAATAAATTTTAATTAGTTTAAATTAGTTTTAATTGGTTTGTTAAAAGATTTATTGCTACTTGAATTTTATCCTATTAATAATTTATTATTTATTAACTACAATAATTATAACTTCAGGTTTGATAAGTCATAACTGTTAATTGAAATATTTATGAAATAAGTTCAAACTAATTAGTACTCGTAAAATGGTTATATGCGTTAAACGGTGAAATAAATTCTTCATGTATGTTAAGATAATTATAAAAATTATAAAATGAGTTTTGTCAAATTTGCACGAGTGTACCAAATTGCACGAGGGCACAAAATTTAACGGAGACATTTTTGCAAGAGCTGATTTGTTTTTTTTTTTACTTTTTTATTAGTTTTATTTTATTTTACTATCACTTTTACTAAAAACTTTACCATCGGTCAGTAAGTTTTCTTTACTTTTTGCTTTTTTATTAATTTAACTTTTAGTTTGTTTTCTTGTTTTTTTATGTTTTTTTTATTCAGCTATTTTTTACTCTCGTGCAATATTGTAACTCGTGCAAAATTGACCTTTGGTGCAAAATTGTCTTTGATTATATAATATTTTTGAAATAATCTGTATAGTTCATAAATTATATAAACATCTTGTATAAATTTAAAAGTTTTACTAATAGGTGTTTTAGATAACAGTTTTTCGTTATAAATATTGTTAAAAAATAAAAAATTTTTAAATTTTTAATCTAAAAATTCATTAAAAAGTTTACTTTGTTATAATTAATTTTTTTTTTAATTTTTATTTGTTTTTAAACATTTTTAATATTTAAAAATTCAGTACTATTACATTTTTTTTGGATATTCACTCAATATTCAAAAAAAATATATATATAAATTTAGCTTATAATTATATCATTAACAAAAAAAAATATAAATACTGTTTATTTATACTGTTTTTGCATAAAATTTTATTTATACTTTATTAATACGTGAATACAACACCACTTAAACAGGTGTTAATGATTTTCAAACGTAAAATATTTATCTGAGTTTTACGATTTAAACTTAAACTTTAAATTTAATCTTACGTACGTGACTTAAAAGTAAATAAAGGAAGAATAAATAAATGGTTTAATGTTAAAATTTAATCTAAATGCTATCAGTTTTAAATCGTTTGGAATTTCTATAAAATTAGTTAAACTAGTTTCTGTTATATACTAATTCTAATTTTAGACATGAAAAAACATTGTTATGTTTTGTGTTTAGATGTTTATTTAAATTAATTCTGAACCGCTGTTTGCTTCAAAAACTTTTGTAGACTTAAATATGTATTTAGTTTAAATTATAACAAGTAAAAAAAATAAACCTTCATATTATTCCTTTATAAATTATCAGTTGGTTTGATAAAAATTAATATTATTTTACTCTAGATATAAATATTTCTTTTGAAAAAATTTCTGTAGTTTTTAATAACAAAAGTTTAATACTTTTGTAACAATTCTTTTAGAGTTAGTCTAAATATTATTGTAAACATTTTTGCAACTTTTAAACTATCATACTGCTTTTTGTTAAAATAACTTTTAGTTCAACACTAAAATGAGAGATTAAACAAAGTAAAAACTATTTTTTTGTACTGTGCAGTTACCTTTTTCAGCTAAACTTTATATGGTGCTAAATTTTTGTATTATAAGGTTTAAAATTCATCTTAGTTTATAAAACTGTTCCCTTTTTAAAGCATTGTGTTTAATTCCATAACTCTCATTAATTAAATGCGTTTTGAACAAGTCACAAGTATTTAAATGCGCTATTAAAGAAGGTTAATAAACTAAAGTTTATTGTTATCTGGTTTTTTGATAGATTTTAAACTTACTAATTAGAACTTTGGGCGCTTACGATCTTTATCTAAAGAAAATACACACCCTAAAAAACCTTCTGGCGTTTTTAGTTGTAATGTACTAAGTTTAATGTCCATAAAAATCGATTCTTTTTAATATTTACACTTAAACTTAAACTATATATATTTCATTATTTCAACTACAATATATGATAGTTTATGATTTTCTTCACCAACGGTTATAAAACAACTAGTTTTTAAACTTTATAGTTAATGATTATACCATTTAGAAATAAAAAAACAATCTTTTTGACTACTTTCTTATGAACACGAAAAAATTTGTAAAGTTCATAAAAAATAACGTGAGATTAAATTTTTATTTGTAAGTTATAAGTTTATTTTATTAAAACAAAAAAAATCTCATAAACGTAGTTAATTATAACTTATTATACACAGTAAAATATTTTTTAGTGGAACGAATAAGTTTTTACATTTAACTTTTATCCTTTTTATTGAAACCATAAGTTTAATAAAAACATCAGTTAATAGTTATTATAACTAAGAACTCAATTACAGCCTATGTAAGTTTATAAGCTTTGTGAATAAAAAGTATTATTGTTAAAAAAACTTTAAACTGCAAAATACGTTTTTTGTATAAAGTTTCAAAAAACACCCCATAGCTTAAAGTTCAAAAGGTATATCTTAAACTTCTAGTAGTACTATGTTTAGAAACGAGATAGGAGCTCTTTTTAATAGCTTATATTTTAAAAACTGTCATTTACTAACAATACAACAAAAATCTTCACATTTTTTTAACGTCATTGTAAGAATTTCTTTTTATGATAATAAAATGCAGTTTAAATAAAACTATAAACCAGTTCTTACAAAAATCTTTCAGAGTTTTAGAGGATTTCAAGCTTAAATTTGTCTACATTCATTTGTTGTAATAGACGGTACTTAAGTATACACCTGTTGGACTTTTAGTTTTTATTTATTATTTAAGCATTTATTTTAAGAGTAATTTAAGCAGAATTTATTACACGCCTTTTAAACATCAAATAAATTGCATGTTTTGCTGTAAAGCAAAATACTTTACGTGGTTTTGCTTAAACCATCGAACTTATAGCTTCACTTACACTAAAATCTGTCAAAAGTTAAGTTTCATGCATTCGAATTATAAGTTAACAATAAAATTCATTTCCAAAGCTAAGTTGAAGTTTTTAACTGATATTGTAGTAAGCGTTTTTAATACTTTTGCTTCAACAACTGTTAACGGAAAATGATAAACGTTTTCAAGTTTAACCTTTTTGTTTTGTAACTACAATATTATTGAAGTCGATCATTTCGTAAAAAAAATAAATGTTTTCTTTATTCAACTAAATATTCAAAAAAACAAATAATATTTATATAACGAGTAAACTTTTTTAACTTCGGATATACATAAAAAAAATTAATGTTAGTAAAAGGAAGTAGAATTTTAATCAAAGTTTATTTAAAACATTTGTTTAAAAAAGACTACAAGCTTAGTTTGCACAATTTTTTTTAGATTTCTTAAGACTAACATCTACGGTTAAAAGTTTTAAAACTAGTACTTAAATATTTGAATCTCAATGAATAAAAGTATAAAGCTTTAAAAATTTGTTTAAAATCCTTAAATAAATCTTAGATATAATTGGTCATTTGTTTACAAATACTATGAGAAATATTTATTTATATACTGCCAAACCCTAAGCTTAAAAGCAGCTTATAATAAGAATATAAACAATAACAGTTTGATACTTTTAGTGGATAGTAGTTATATCTAACATTTAAGTATTTATTACTTCCAAATTTTTTATAACATTTTTGTCTTGTTTATGATATTTTAATCTAAAACGATGTTAGAAAAATATAGTTTTAATTTTTTTTTCAATATTCATTACAAAAAAACGTAAATATACTAAAATAAATATAAGTTGTTTAAACAACAAATTTAAAAGATTTTTCTAAGGTTATATTCAATTTTAAAACTGATACTTTAACAACCTACAAAAATAACTCGTTTATAATTTAAACTTATTATTAAATCAGCTATCGTGGAATTGCGATTAACAATAATCGAAAAACAAGATAAAAGTTAATTATTTTATTACAAAAATTGTTGTTCTTACGCTTGTAACAACTACTTGTCCATTAAAATACTTTTAAATAAATTATAAAATTGTATAAATGTTGCATTTATAATGTTTTGATATTATCTCACTGAAAGTAATTTAATTGTTATAATTCAAACTATTTCATCAAAAACCTTTTAATCTCTTTTTTTGATAATACAAATTATTTCTTAGAAAACTTAACGGATAACGACACGCTTATAAAAAATAAAAAATAAAAATGCCGTTCAAAGCAATTATTAAACAAAAGACATTTAATTAAATTTGCTCTCTATAAGAATACAATAAAATTGTTTTGAAGTCATTTTTATGCTTTAAAATTCAAAATAATTACAATTTAATCAAAAACCAAATTAGTTATTTAAATAATAGTTTTATAAATGAGAATAATAAAAACAATAAAACTGCTAAAGTATCCGGTTTAAGTGAAAAATATAAGAATATTTTTAATTTCTCCTTTCCTCAAATTTACTTCAAATTATATTAAATAAAATAATATAGTTGTTAGTTTATGTTTTTAAAGGTAAAATATCCTTAAAAAAAATTATTACTATTAATAACATAAAACTTTCAAACATCAAAAAAAACTTTAGGTTTTATACATACTGATTATCTTGTTCTTATCGAAATTAAACTGATCAGTTATTCTCAATGTATAAGAATAAATTAAAAGTTTTTAAAACTAACTAAACTATAATTTAAGTTTATTACTTAAAACAATAAAACAAGTTAAAAAATAAAAAAACGTATTTTTCTTGACTTCTTATATTAATAAACAGACCTAGCTTGTAGTTGATTTGTAAACAAAGGATTGAGTTTATCTTTATAAATGACAAAGTTTTTCCACAAATTCACGGTATCAAATTCTGACTTATACTTTAAATTTAATTTAAACAAACATTTAATTTGCAAGACAACACACCTGTATTTTTCACAACCGCAAATCTTTAAACAATAAGTTATCTCCCATATTATAAAAAATGTTAAAAAAATTAAAGTACAGTTAGTTCAACTACATTTTACTTGTATTAATTTGAAAATAAATCTTACTTTCAAGTTTTTTTGTATTAGAAATAAAATACTATTCACAAATTTGTTTCGCTTGTTGTCATTTGTACATTAATAATAACTTTTTTTTTAAGTTAGAAACCTTAAAATTGTTTTTTATAAAGTTATAAGAAATAATTAAAACAATCTCGTGGATTCTTTGAATTAACATAAATTTTGTCATATTTTATGTGGTTTACAGGTAAAGCTTATATGTAGTTTTTATGCTGTACTACTTTTAAGTAGTAGACTTTAACAATTTATA
This sequence comes from Thalia democratica, assembly GCF_965202585.1. Lineage (NCBI taxonomy): Eukaryota > Metazoa > Chordata > Thaliacea > Salpida > Salpidae > Thalia > Thalia democratica. Next base: position 76,682 of record NW_028139276.1, read on the forward strand.
CACAAGACTAAAATAAGTTTCTTAAGAGGTTTTGAAAGCAGGAAGTACGTCATAAAAGAAATTTTATATAGGTCATAAAAGGAGTATGTTTTTGTTACTAATTTGATTAGTTTGCAATTATTTTTATAATGATTATATAAGAAAACTTAAAACTCTAAATTTATACATATTTAAATTATGTTTTTATTGCTCAGATTAAAAATTATAATCTCTTGAACACTTTTAAAGCATATTCGTAATAAATAAAAATATTTATATGGTTACGATAAATGTTTTTATTGAGATTAGCGACTTAAAACTTAAATTTTTTGGTTAATTTCACTTGTTGTTTTAGCTTTATTAAAGTTTGTGTTTAACTGTTAATCTAGTTTACTTTTATTTGTGCTAGATGTTAACCATGAAAGTTGGTTTTTAGCAAAGCTAGTTTTTGTTTGAGTTGAGAATGTATGTGGGAAATTACATTTATATACTTTAAAGTACAATATACTCATTTTATTTGTGTTATAATTAAAACTAAAGAGTTATAATATCAAACTGTGTGTTTTATATATGTGGTTTATTTGGTATTTTTTTAATGATTTTACTCAACGGCTTTAAGCGTTATCAAGGCACGTAAACGACATTTAAGTAACATTAAGTAATCTACTTATAATGTTTATGACTTATACAAACAAATAACGTTCCATAGTAATTACGTCAATGAAATAAGTTTGTTACAAACTACGTGTTTAAAAATTATTATGTAGATTGTTAAATGTTATAATTTAAATTGATGCTTAGATTTCATTGTAACAAAATCACTATACTTTAATGAAAAACTCTAGTTTAAAAAAAAAGATAATTTTTTTCAAACCGTTATAATTAATTTGTCTCTTTAAAACAACATTTTAAGACTTTTATGTTAATATTCATAACATAATAAATCTTTTACAATATTAATAATTAGTATAACGCTATTTACAAAGGATTAGCAAAACCAACAATGAATAACTTCTGTGTTTTCAGATTTAAAAATATTAAAATTCAAAATACATCACGTCTAGTTGTCTACATTAAATAAATAACTGGTAGGTAGTGTAACAATATAATAAAATATTTGGTTAGTACTTCATAAAATTTTGTTTAAAGATAACCAATTATTAAAATAACTAAACTTTCTTTCAAATATAAGTTTGCAAAACAGGGTTTTACCTGTATTTTTTAAATAAATACTTTAAAGTTTTATTATCTTTTACCTGTATTATTCATGTACTGTTTAAAATTTTCCCATGTTTAATTGACTATTCTAATTGAAATGGCACTCCTTAAACTTTGATTAGTGTTAAATAATTCCAATCCATGATTTAATAATAAATCTAAAACTTATATTCATACTTTTTTATTTTTTATAATGAGAGAGAAAACATTGCGTTAAGATTAAAAAGCTTTAAGATAAAACTTTCCAGTAATGATGTATATTAAACTATGATAAATTAATGATTAGTAACCAGTAGTAATTAGAGTTAGAACTTTCTTGAACTCATTTTAGTAGTTTATATAAACATGTGTTATTTATGTTGTATTTTTACTCTAACTTATTTAATAGTTAACAATTTTATATAGTTTTATAACAATCGGATTTAACATTACGCATTTTATCTATAATTAACCATTAACTTTAAAAACCATAGCAATTATTTTTGTTTTTAATGGACACATGTGAATAGCAACCTTAGCTCTATTCTTTCTTTACAGTTTTTTTATTTTTTACAGAGCTCCATTGAAGTTTGTTAATTCGTTAACATACAGACACATGTGTTAGTGTAATAAAATAAGAATACAGTATAATTTGTTTTTATTATATATTACAGTAAACTTGTTTTGCTAGGATCTTTTGTTAACAAACGCTTAAGTTTATATTTTTGAATAGTTATACTAAAAAACATACTTATTAGGTTTATACCATTGTATAGATAAAATATCGTAAATACAATTTGTATGTTATACTTAATTTAAGGTTAACATGTCAGTTTGATTATAAAAGTCCAAAGATTTTCTTGCTTAGTAAAATTACCGTGAGAACGAAAATCCTGTGAACGGAAATTGATTGATAAAAGTTTGAATTATTAGATTTATTGACAAAGTAACTTAAAACTCAAGTATCATCTGTTTCCTGTTTATATTGCAGATAGGATTTGCTGCAATTGATACGGAAGTTTTGCATCAAAATTTTAAAATCTGAACGAGTTTAGATTTTTAGAAATAACTGTAATTTACAAAACAATAATTTTAAAGGGTTTTTTAGTTTGAAAAAATGTTAATATATTGAATAATAATTTAATTAACTAACATAGACAACCGTTTTAGTTTATTGATCTTGACTAAATGCTAAAATTGTTATGAAAATCATATAGTAAAAGAAAATCGGAATATTTTGCAAAAAAATAATGATTAATCATATAAAGTTAGCAAAACGCATTTGATATTTATGTGTATTATTCATCAGGTTTTAACTGTAGTGTAACTGAAACGTTTGCTAAAACGAAGAACATGTCTATTTAAAGTTTATTTAACAGCATTTAATGTTGTTTTTACATACTTTTATTATCAAAAAATAACGTTTTTGTGTCAACATAATGCCTCACAAAGTTTAATCAATCAAAAATGTTATATACAACCAAAAAGTAAACTTTAGTTTAACAAATTGTTATAGTTTTTTGAAATTATAAACAAAGTTGTATCTAATGTATTATTGTAAATAGGTACTTCAGAAAAAATTTTTTTTTGTTAACTAATTAAAAATTTCTTTGACAATTAATCAATAGAGTCCCACTATCCTACGATGACAATGTTATGACAATAAACAATAAAAAATGGAAAACTTGACTATTTCAAAAGAAAAAGTTTAAAGTATAGAGTAACTTCATCATATCAGTTTAATCATTCAAAGCTTACAAATTATAAATTTATAAATAGTGTTTATGCCTTTAAAACAAAAACTTCATGTTATAAACGTCATAATGTTTTTTTTTCTACGTCTTATTAAGGACAAATTATTCCTATATATTTGCCTATTATCACATAGTATTGATATGTTTTTCAACAGATAGACTGCACGAAATAAAATTGCTTTAACAAACAACTAGATACTTAAGTATAAATTTACATCACTAGAATATTTTTAAAATAGTTATAAAAAGCTTTGAGAAGTACAATCTAAATAAAGTACTTATTACTTATTTTTATTATGTAGTATTTATAACTACTTTGTGGTGACCTTTTGTTCTTTTGTTTTTATGATAAAATGATTGTTAAATTCAATATATTAAAGAAACAAAAGCTGAACCTTTTAGTTTTAACTAGTATAGCAAAAATTACATAAAAAAGGATACAATGTAACGAAAATTATTGTCAAACAAATGACAAAATGAAAATGTTTTTACAAAGATGATTTCATGGAGCTACAAAATAAGCAAAGTAAGTATGAATTACAAAATTTAATTTTAATTTTATTCATTAGAAGAAAATTTTTAAGTTTTATTGCTTAAGAGGATTACAAAAAAAATTTTTAGTAATACTTTTGTTTTAGAACTGCATAAACACTTAACAGCTGACTTTCTGAAAATATTAAATTTATTAGTCGGTAACATAAATTTGTTTTTGACTGTTTTGTAAAGATTTATATTAAAATTTTACGTGTTTCAAGATTCTAAATTTTCTTGGAGTAAAACAATAAACATTTTATTAGAACAATAGATAGTAATAACATAGTGTAACAAAACTGTGTTCTTTTTTTTTTCAATCTTACCTTTCTGTGTTTTCGGGGTTGCAAAGAATATCATGCTTTACTTATTAACATATTATAAACAAAAACAGAAATTTTAGGTAGCTTAAGTAATATAAATTTCCCGTAAAGATTTATTGTTTATTGTTCCGGGTCAACAAATTTTAATTATTTTTAGTAAATTAAAACCTGTTGTTATATTATAGTTAAACAAGTTAAGCCAATTTAAACAAACAGTTAATGGTATGACTTTTCTGTAATACATTAAATGTCGCAGGATAAACTAAGTTTATTTAATTTATATTATTATCTTTGATAAACTCAAAACTAAAATATTAACACAATTTTTTTCATACAGTATTTTGTCACAAAATATATCCTCTAAATTGTTTACAAAAAATATTTGACAAGATTTAATACATATCAGTAAAAATTATTTTAGGTAATTTATTTTCTAAAACTTTGAGACAATCAAGACAATTAAGAAAACAAAAACAGAAAAGCTTTTCCTGTAAACGCCTCAATTTCAAGGAAAACAAATTTATCTTCTTTTGTTGTTTTAAGTTTTGTCCTAAGCCTTAGAGACACACTATAAACTACTTGAAACTTTTAAAATATCCTAAGTGCTAATTGTGTTAAGACTTTAAAGAGCTTAGTAAATAATAAAAATTAGTATTTGAGAAAAAAACTAAGGTCATAACGATTTCACACTTCCCATTCAGTTAACAACTAATTAGGTATTAAAATAATAAAACCATCTTTGTAGAAACATACTAACAAAATATAAGCTCAAAAATTTAAAAATAGTGACTTAATATAATTTGAAGTTGTATGTTATATTTAATTTCTGTGATCCTTACTGATCGTTAATTTGATTTAACTGTAGAGCTGTAAAACTATTATTGATACATGTACTTAACAACTTTTAATTTTCCCCAAAGCAATTGTTTAAACGGTTGAAAAAATAAACTCGTTTGTAAAACACTAACCATACTAAATAACGGTTTGTTTAACTACTATATTTTTTATAGCATAAAAATAAAAATGAAAAATCTGAAGAAAAATAAAATAAATAGATTATATAAATTTTTAAACTAAAAAGTTTATTATAAAAACAGCTTTAATTTAAACATAGCATACACTATTTTTTTTAGAATCAATTTAATATCTTATAAACCGATGAATGTTGTTTCCAAACAAAGTTTTAGTCATTCTTTTAAAGCTACAATATAAAATATTAATTTACTGTTTTAAAAGCATCTGTTTAATAGCTAACTAACTTTTTTTTTGTTAAAATTGAAGCACCTGAGATTTGAATAACTAACAGTTAAATTGTTTATATACATTTGATTGTTAAAGTTAATTGCTATTTTATTTTTTTTTAATTTTCTAAATAAATCAGAATAAAATTGTATATAAAGATAAAGTAATAAAAATCTACTCAAATAATTTAATGGTAAATCCTTTCAAATAATTTATACTCGATATTTTATAGTTAGACAGTATCGATTCAGTCTACTTCATGATTACCTAAATGCGTGTTTTTGTTGTTATTCATCTACGTTTAGTATAGATCTGTTTTTATAGTTCAAATAAAGTTTGTGATTAATTTTATACATTCGTCTTCAAATATGTTAAACAATTTCTATTAGAATAAATTTACTCAATTTATAATAAAACGAAGCATTACAGCTAATATGACTACAAAATAGTATTTTATAACTTATAAAAAAACTTAATATTTATAGATTTCTTTCGAAAAAATGTTATCGAGGTGTAAACAATATTTTTTTTCAAAGTTAATTAGCTTTTAATTTTTCGCTAAAGTCAATAATTTTTGTTTAGCCTAAAAAACTTTAACAAAAATAAATTGAATTTAAGTTCTCAGCAAACTTTAAAAAGTTGTTATTTTTATAAAGCGGTATATAGTATTTTTAACATGTAAAAATCATTCGGTCAAATAAAAAAAAAATACTTAAAGCAAAAATCTGCTCTTAATGGTTACTAATACTAGGCACAAAATAGTCAGCAATAATTCTGCAACAATGAACGATTCAAAAAAGCAATTAGAGAAAAACGTTATAATAAACAAAGATTCGTTGCGACATTTAACAAAAAGCTTGATCATACCGATTCGATCATCAGACCACAAGTTTCGGTAGACTGAGACCGGTTTCGTCCTTATTAGTACTCATTGTGTCCTGATAAGTCCGAAACCGGTCTCAGTCTACCGAAACTTGTGGTCTGATGATCGAACTGGCATGATCAACCCTTTTGTTAAACTTGAGCTTGTCTATCGGCAAACGAAAGTCTAGGCTTCTGCTCTGCAGACTTTGGCCGATGTTTTTTGTTGTGAAATCTAAGTGTAATCCTAAGTGCTAAAAACCTACGTATCTAAGTCTAAGTGCTAAAAATCATAAATATATGCAATTATATTTATTTATTTATTTATTTATAAAATTGTTAAATAAAATAAAAATGGTCTTAAAAATAAAGTTCTAAATGATCTATCGTTTTTATTAAAAAAAAAGTTTGTACTTCAATCGAAAGATTTAATGCTACATATAACAAATTGTTTTTATATTATTGTTTTACAAATGCACTAGCACTAATAAATTTAATTAAGTTAAAGTTGATACATGCACTTACCAATTTTTACTAGCTATAACTAGTTTTTTCATACTTTAATACAACATTACAGCAGTAGCCGATATCAAATTTATACAATCTAAACAATTTTTTGATTTAACTTTTTTATTCAAATGTAATACACATGTACTAAATATATAACCAAGTTATGGTATGATTGTTTACAAAACTCAATGCATGTTTCTTATTTTTAAATTTGAACGAAAGTTCGTTTTAAATGATTAAAATATCAGATTAAAATATAAAGAGCTTTACTGCTTTTTAATTCTTAAAGATTTCTGTTTTTAAATGCTTTCAAGTTTTTTATTTTATTTTTCAAACATGCATAATTAAGTTTCTTAAAGCAACCTTTCGTACAATAAAAACATTTTATTTTCTCGGTGTGTAGGTGGTCTTAATGTCAATGATCTGTTTAAAATTATGAGAAAAAATACGAGATTAAACTATATACTTTTATTGCTTTTCTCAGGTGAAAGTTATTTTTGAACTGTTTTTGGACTAATTTATTTTATTGATTTCTTTTTAATTAAAAATACTCAATCATAACACAATTTAAATAAGACTAATACATCGTACAATTTAATATATTACTTTCTTTACTTTATATTATTTACTCTACAGATATTTTTTAATTTATAATTTATAAAAATAAAACTACAAAATCAAAGTTTTTTAAAATACATTGCAGGTGTTTTTAAAAGAACAAAAAAAAAATTGTTGAACTGTGTTAATTTATCGTGGTAATTATTTATCATTTTAATGTTGTACTGTAAGGTAATAATCAAAATCTATACATATGTTTTTTATTAGATTATTATGCTTAATAAAAACTTACAGTTAACTGTCCTATGAATTTTTTTTACGATGATTTCGATTGTATGGTTATTTTTTTCTCAAACTCACGCTTTATTATCTTAAAACAGATTAAATAACATTACGTTTAAATGATGTGACACAAACATAACAACTTTTTTTTTAATTTGCTATCGTTGAAAACGTTTACAAAAACTATTTATTTTGAAAATTTAAATGTTATATATGTGTAGCTTACGAAAAAAACCTAAATATTGAATAAAATTTATTTACATTAAACCAAATAGTTTTAAAAATTCTTTGAAAATTTTTTTATAATTTAACTCAACATAAAAATGTATTCCCAAAAACTACCCACAATAAATGAGTTTACTGTAGGTTCCAAGTCTGTTTTACAAAATAATGATTTAGTTCTATTTACAATTAGAATTAAATTCGTTTACAAAACAATGATTTATTTCTATTTACAATTAGAATTAAATTCGTTTACAAAACAATGATTTAGTTTTTTTTTTCTTAACTTACTTTTTTAACAAAACAAAGACTTAATTCAAATTTGTGGCGCACTAATCTTTTTTAGCTTAAATTAAAGAATACAAAAACACAAAATAAAGAAATCATTATTCATGAGAACATTTTATTGTATACACGTGTTTAAATTATACTTTTGTTTTGATTTGATTAGTTGCTATCACGCATTTTAAACTGTGATATCCTTAAAAGTGCGTTTAAACATGTACTTTCTTAAGATTTACTCGTTGATAATACTTAATTAATTAAATTGTAAAACATTTATGATAATTTTATATGCTCAAAAATTGCATTAAAATTTATATAATACTTTAACTGACGCAAGAATCAGTCAAAAATGTTAAGTTCAAAATAAAAGCATATATTTCCAACTATTTTTATATATGATATGTTAAAATCAGTGGTATTTTATAATTATTACTATAACAATACTATATATTTAAATCTTAGCAAAAAACAGTTATTGCTAATTAGTAAACTTGCTATAATATAAAAATAAATAACAAACTTTAACTAAACTTTATAGTGATTGATTATAATTATAATAAATTTAAAGGAAATCAGATAACCATCTGTTTTAATTTTTATACTGGTAACAGCTTATGATATAAAGCAAGTAAGAGGATTCATGTTTATAAAATAAACAATACAAAAGTTAATCAGTTATAGTTTATGTTCACACCTTTTTGTAATGTTAATATTTTCATTTAAAAAGTTTCTGTTGTGTGTATTTAAAGTCTAAATTAATCAAAATAAGTTATATCCGTCTTTGGTAAATTAGCACAGCTGACAGTAGATTAGTTTTATGCGATTTGTTTATTATAATATATTGAGGTCAATCACCAAAATATTTTTGTTACGTTCGTGACTTACAGATTTTAAAAAAGATAAAAAATTTTGTAAGTTCTCACTAGGTTGAAGTCAAGAAGTAAAAAAAAAATTGTGTAAAATATTTTTTTTTGTTAAAATTTTTATATGTTTTAGTGAGAGAGGTTTTTTATTGCTTTGCTTTTTTAGAAATATAATGCAAAGAAAGACCTTACAGTATGATCAAATAAGCAAAAATAAAAATAAAATATTACAATATTCTTACAATATGGTTCATTTTTATTACAGTTGTCTGACTTGTGTTTTTTGCTTTTGTAACTAATTTGTAATAATGAAAAAAAAAATTTTTTTTATAATTAATGACCGTTGTTAATAGATAAAAATCAAAATTACTTAATAAGCAAATATGATTCGCAACTCATAATCTAAATTTGTTTTGAAAGGTAATATATTTAAACTAACTACTATTTTTCAGTTGTGATTTGTTCAAGACATTTACTAGATCAATTTATTTCTTCTGCTAGTTGTAATATTAATTTTGAAATAAATTTAAGTTTAACTTTAAAGTTAAATATACTTCGTTAAACATTAATTTTAACTGCAAATCAAAAATATTTAAAACAAGATTTAAAACTTTATATTATTTTTTAACACTTCTTGAAACCAATTAGTAGAATAATATTTCTTTATGCACCTTTATAAAATTATCGCTTATTTTCTTCTAACATATACTTTTTGGGTATTGATTACAAGTACAATTTTATTAACTTTATAAAAACTAATAAAAGTTTTATTTGTTAGAAAAGTTAATCAAATAAAATTTTGTATATACTTTTTAGCTTAAACCGCTTCTACTATTTTAGTTGTTTTTATGTAATAAAAAAAGGTTTATTGAATTAATTTCTAAATTTTTAATTGATTTACTTTTACTAATACCTATTTTAGAATGGTAGTATATTTTTAGTTTCAAAATATTAAATTCAGTTTTATTGCTTTATAGCCGTACGAATAGTTGAAACTTTATCAAGATAAAAAAAATTCCAAACTATTGAAATGATTTTTTACAATCTAAATTTTAACTCTAAATTAATTGCAAAAATCAAAAAGGAAATATTCCACACATATGTCATTGTGTTTTTATTACATTTTTTTGTTTCTTGTGAATATTTAATTTCAAAGAAAAAATAAACAGATCACAAAGTAAAACTTTATAGTACACATAAATAAAAAATACCTCAAAAATTAAATTTTCAGAACAAATTTATGTTAGTTGTTATTTATCACCTTACTGTTTACAACTGTAAAGTAAAAATAAAAAAACTACCTCGCTCATTTATATTGTGTCACAAAAACTTCTTAATCAATTGTTTTATAATGCATTAGAATATAAAGCATGTAAAACCAGTATTTTATATAATCAATTACAGTTTTAATTAGTCTTGTTTTAACTTAAAACAACAAACTTTAATTGCTATAAAACTCGTGTCGTTTATCATGTAACTTAATAAAGTACACTTTTTTTATAATATACTATTTCAAACTTACTTTAAACATGTCTTATAAAACGAAGTCTTTATTATTCAAAATAAGTAAGTATATATTTATAGTTATAATTTAATTATTAAATTATAAAATTTAATTTATCAAAGTTTTATAATGACATAATAGTTATATTTATTTTTATATACTTAATACAACTTAATATTTACGGAACACTAGACCACGTTATACATACACATATATGAAACTGAACTGTAGTAGTCTTTTTTTAATTTCTATAACAATAGCTCTTACTAGGTGATAAAACAAACAAATGTTTGTCATATTTTGTTTGCTGCAATCGATACTTTTTTAAAAATAAAAAGCATCAGCATAAGTTTTCACAATGTAAAAAGCAAAAATTTATTTTATGCTAGTTATTTAAAAGTAAAAGGAACAAAAGCCAGAAAAATCGAATTGCTTTATTGTAAGTTATATAGAACTTATTTGTTTAATAATAAATAATATGTCATGTTTGCAGATTTTCAAAGTACAAAAAGTGTTAGTTTCTACAATTTGTATTAAAATACTAAATTTATCTCTAAAACTTTCTGTAAATTCAATTATCAGACTCTTATTACTATTATTACAAAACACTTTACGTATGTGAAGGGCTTTTATTGAAGTTGTAACAATGAGTTACCAAGACTCTAAAAGTGAAGCTGTCTCTTAAAGTTAACTGAAATTTTTCGAGTACTCGATAGAATCTCAAACACAATGGCTTTAATAGGTATTGTTGTCAAGAGAAACAATTAGGTTCATCTCACTTTGCATTTTCATACTAAGCATTTTTTTCTTCTCAATTACGTTGAAAATAGTTTCAATGATTCAATTAAAAAACTTGAGTTGTTTGAGAGTTACTTGAGTTATTTAATGATATTTGTATTGTACAATACTGTGATTGATATGTATTTCTTATTTTTAAATTCATTCTATTGTAAATTTAACCTTGGTTTTTTGTGTTTCGTATGCTATCTATAATAAATTTAAATGAATATATTTTTTGCCTTATAGCTTTCTGTTAGTTTTTATTTAAAACAATTATTTTTTAGCGCGTAGTTTATCTATATTATCAATCAAAACTTAGTGTGAGTATTAAACGTATTAAATTTTTTAACATTCTTTTTATTTTTCATGAAGTAGCCTATATCCGGAAATTCTATCATAGACCACATGGAGTTCAATTTTTAATTTATGGGTTTTAATGTATTAAGTAAGAAATTGATAAGTATGAAATAACAATGAATCACGCTAAAACAATTAAAATTTTTTAATATATCTTTTCTTCATAGAAATTTTAATCGGACTTATAGTTTAAAAACATCATAATTTAGGTATGTAGATGTAGTTAACAGTTTGTGGCTATCATGTATAAACAAACAATTAGTCATGAATTGATACATTTGAGTGATTGTTGATAAAATTTGAAACATTTTATCTGTTTGTCAATAACTTAATCAGATGTAAATAAAATAACTGACACGATTTAAATAATTATCTTCAAAATATCTTATTGTTGTACTTAAATAAAAGTTGTTAAGATTAAAGTCTTAGCTTACTACTGTTCTTTATATATTTCTTTAAAACTAGTCATGGCTTCAATTGATACTTAACTTTTAAAAACTTTAGTACGATTTGGCACAAAAAAATGACTTTTTGTTTTTAATTTACTGTGAAAAAAAAGTTTATATCTATTTTCTATTGTTAAATGAAATACAACGTCGTCGAAAAAAGCTTAAAGTTTTATTTTTGTCTAAATTACCATTAGTACTAAAAGTTTTGTTAGCTCTTAGTTATTTTATTTTCAGTTAATGTATAATTAAAGATTAAAACTTTTAATTTGTTTATTGTTTACTTTCAATAAAAAATGTTTCAAAATTAATGAAATATACGAGTAGTTCTCAACAAGTTTCTACTTAAGACTTTAACCTCTTAAAAATTTAAGTCAATTATTAGTGTAAAATTACTACGTTTTTACATTCAAAGCATATGAGTTATATAGACAACCTTTCGATCAAGTAGCACTCATATTTATTTTCACTAGCCGAATAAAGACAGCTATTCATAACCAAAGAGTGTTTATTCGGTAGAATTTTGGTATATTAAATTAAAATATTTTGCACGCGATAATATAAAACGCAATTTGGTATTAATTTAAAAAATACAAAGTAAAAGAATAAAAAGTACAATTAAACGTTAAATAGAAAAACTGAAGTACTGAAACTTAAAAGTCATTTTTTCATGTCAACAAAAATATTTGATTTACATTATATAAAAAATATGACTATGTATCATCTTTGCAATAAATCAGATGTGATAAAAAGTTAAATTCAAATTAAATTATGTATGTGTTAGGCTCAAATTAACTACTTTTCAAATATTTATAAGTTTAGAACTCTAAAACGTTTACTTAGTAAGTGTTAGAATAACTACATAGTTTACAAATTACCATACCTAAAATAAGGTTTTATATTTAATAAACTCATGAAATGTATTTTGATAATTCATAAAGTAGCAAAATTTAGGCCACCTAATAAATATCAAGTACAAATTTTTAGGAGTACTTGAATTGTAAAAGTGTTAAATGAATCATGTCGTAGGAATTACAAGTCTAGAACTCAAAATAGTTTTGAAAATCAGTATAAAATTTAAATTATTAAAAATAATATTTTAAACCGCTTAATTTATTTTTTAATAAATTTACTTATTGGACATCTAGCAGTTTAGGAAGCTAACATTATTTGTAAAATATTTCAATTGTCTGTATTTTAAAAACTAGAAAACTTAATTAATAAGTACTAAATTTCCTATTTTTTTTATGAAATAATACATAGGGGTCATCTAGTAGTTAAAGTAAAGCTTTTAATATGATACTGATTTATTTTTATACTACTCAATAAAACTTTTTATTATATGTTTAGTTAAAAATTGAAATTATATCAAAAGTTTTAAGTTTTATAAATCACTTAATAAAAACGGTTTTATGATAGAATAAGTCGTACGTTACATAATTGAGGATTTTAGTTTTTGACTTATTAGTTGAAGCTTTACTATTTATCTTTTTATTAATTTTTGAAAGATATCACGTTTTAAACAGGTGCAGTTGATAAATGATTTTCACACATAAAGTATTTACCTACATTTCACGATTTAAACTTGAACTTTAAATCTAATCTTTCCTACGTGACTTAAAAGTAAGCAAATGTTGAATAATCTTATAAAATAGAAGAACTGTAGAAGTTCTAAACAAAGTTCTACTAGCTTTAAATATTTTTAGAATTTTTATGCCTAAAATTTCGGCTTATTTTCATTAAAGTTATTTTATTTTTAAAAAGAGAAACATTCGTAACCTAGCTATTTACTTTTTCATTCAAATTTATTTCCTGTATTATTGTTCGTTTGAAAAACATTTGAAAATTTTAACTTTTTTATGTGGAATATACGTCATTATTGAATAAGTACAAGTTTTTAATTTTTTTGTTGTTTTGTCGAACAAAACTTTATAATTTTCACATTATCTGTTTCTATAAATATTTTTACAGTTAAAATAAGTTATAAATAACTATTAGAAAACTCCCTAGTTTTTTAGTATATAGAACATTAAATATATAAAACTTTATTTTATTTTAAATCGTTAAATATTAATGTTATTAAATTTCATAACAACTTCAAATGTTTTCTTTGTTTTGATAAATATCGAATGACGAAAGTTGCCTCATTGTCAGTTTAAAATTTATTCCAAAATACATAGGTGTCGCTAAGGAGCAGTTTGACGAAACTTTTTTTTGTTTCTTTTGGAATATCTCTGTTAAAAATTTTCCGAACAATTTAATCTGTACCTCATGCAGAACAAAAGTTGTATTTGTTTTGAGTTTAAATATTTGAAAGTTTTCTGTAATACGCATAGCAATTTGATATATTTTGTTGAATTTTACAGGTTTAAAAACAGTTGAGTGCAAATTTTCATTCTCTATTTGTGGAGTTTAATTAGCATAAGCATTATTTAATTTTTATAAAAGCTGTGTTACACTTTTTTTGATGTAGACCAGACGATTAAAACATATTGAAAATTTAAAAACTAAATTACAAAGCTTAATTATTGGAAAAGCAAAATGTGTTTACAGAATAGTTTAACAAATAACTGCATTAGCCTCAAGCTTAGAAAATAAAAACTAGTTGTGGTAAAAACTTGTTCACCAAACTTTTACTTGTTTCTTATATGAAATGAAAAGGTTATATAGGTATGATTTATGTTACCTGATAGCCAATGCAAACATATTACAACGTTTAATGAAGATATAATACAAATATATCAGCATGTTTATAAAAGTGTAACAAATTAACAGTATGTTTTATGAAGATAAAAAAGTTAAACGCTATGTATTACAAAACACAGTTAAATGATAAATATATAAATATGATTTATAAGGATAGAAAATTTAAACGTTAAAATTTAGAGGTATATAGTTAGCCTATAAATAAATCATCATGTCGTTACGTAAACATATAACTAAATATACAAGTATGGGTTTTATGAAGATAAACATATAACTTATAAAAGTTTATTACAAAAATTTTTTAGTTTACCAGTATATTTTTAATGAGATATGAAAGTTAAAATTTAAACGTTATTAATTGAAAACGCAGTCAACCTCATGCTAAAGTATGTTTTTTATGAATACGTATTAAATACACTTTAACTGTTACAAACATAGAGTTAACTAACAAACAAACATATCAGTATGATTTATGAATATAGAAATACAAATAAATCAGCAAGTTTTATGGAGATAGAAAAGTAAATATTAAACTAACTAATAAACACTTCAGTACTTTTTTATTAAGATACAAAGGTAAAATTTTACGATTATAAATACTTTTAAGCTAGTAGTAGTTGTTTTTGTAGTTTTTATTAGATATTTACTTCTGTTTCGTGTTTGTTAATTATTCTTTTATGTTAGCTTTACAGTTCAACATGTTCAGGCTTTACAGCTTAGCATAAAAAACCTTTTACAAAACTAATATAAAACTATATTAATTTTTACTCTTGTATGAAAATTTTTGACTTAAATTTTTGATGATTTCTTTTACACCAATGTATAAGATCTAGTACTTCCTTGATACTAGGAGAAAATATTATATAAAAATAATTTTTTTAATACTTTAAGTAGCTTTTAAAGTATACTTTTAATATTTCCTTATAAAAAAATTAAAAAGTATTCAGACAGATTAAAGTATAATTTCTTTATTTTTTTCAGTTGAAATTTCTCTGCTACTGTTTTTTTTCTCAGTTAAGTACCTTAAAATTTCTTTGTAACAGATCAATTTTTTAAATTTAGAACATATATGTTTAGACATTTAAACACCTCATTTTTTTAAGCCACTGTGTACAACTACATTTTACTTTAATTTGTTTAAACCTTTTAAAGCAGATGTTTTACATCTACAAAATAAATAAAACTTATAAAAGATCTTACTTTGGTCAAGCTTATCTATTTCATTTCAATCTAAAATCAAAATAAAACTTCTAAACTATAAAATAGTGTAGTTTTAGAAAATATTCGTTATAAAACATAATAACTTCCAACCGTATAAAACTTTAATTTTCCCTTTTAACTAAACGTCGTTGTCGACTAGATTACTTCTAAAGAGTTTTTTAAAAGAACGGACAATAAAAGTTAAGAGATTAGTTTAACTTATTTTGTTGCTTAAAGGTTTTTGAAGTCTTTTTGAGTTACAAAAGATGACTTTTTGCCCAACTTAAGTGTAAACAAAGGATTATAAACCAAAACAAAGTTTTCAAATTAAACTTATTTTAGTACGAAACCTTCCATTATAAAGAACTTTTCAAGTATAAAATAAAATGCTCTAATATCGTTACACTGGTTTTCAAGCTAAAAAGAAATATATCGGCATGAAATCTAGAATTAATGTTTATCACGTTTTTTAGTAATTTATAAAATTATCAGCACACTTGATTTATGTTTTTCGATAAAAACTGTTGTATAAAAAACGAATTCATATTTTCAGTATTATAATAACTTTAAATTACTCAAAATAAAAGTATTTTCTACTGTAAAAATTAACTTTTAGCTTCACAGGATTGTTTATTATAAAATAAAAGTGCGTGAATGAGCTAATTTGAAACACACTAAAGCTATTTCAATGGAGATTATTATTCTGTCTATTATTTATATTCTTTTCTGTCAACATGTAAAAGCTGAAAAAGTAAAGCACGATATATTTTGGAATCCCGAAATTACAGAAAAGTTATTTACTTATTTTTAAAAATTTAGTATCTAGATATATTTGCTGTCAATAGAATTAAATGCAAATAAAATGTTAATTCAAAATTGCTCTACTGTAAAGTTTAAAATCAAACAAACTTGAACAATTTTTTTTTTAATTTAAGCTATGAGACTAATAACACTTGTACAATTATATATTTATATTTTAATGTAGCGATTAAATATTTTTAATTACTACACAAAACAAGTCATTAAAAGAAGGCAAACAGTTTTGTTATATAATTAAGCAATACTTTTGTTTGCCAATGAACAGTAGGAGTATTTATTTTAAAACAGTACTGTCTTATTTATTATTCTTGTAACAAACTGTGATTTTTATTTTTTACATACGTAAAGTTTTCTTAATTGAATAAATTAATGTTTATAAATTGTACAAATGATGCATTGTTTGTTGAACAATAGACAAATTTATGTAATTAAAAGCAACTGGATTTAATTTTAAGCTATAAAATATACAAAAGGTTAAAAAAATATTTGAAAACAGAAAAATACAAATCAACTTAAACATAAGTGGAATTTTGCATTAATTACAATTTTTATGGTATTTAGTTAACTACATAAATAGATGCACTGTATTTTAGAATGTTTAAACTTTGATTACTTATCTTAAATGAAAACTAATTTAGCTGTTTAACTAAATTATTTATTTCTTCATCAACCAATTTGAAGTTTTAGATTGTTTTAATTAGGTCAAAAAGTATTGTCCGAAATACATTTTGACATTTATTTTTTGTACCTTACTCATGGTAAGTAAAAATATTATTACATTTGCGCTTTGTTCAAAAATAAAAATAAAGTTTTGAATTTATATTTTTGTAATTCTTTGTAAAGCTTTTTGTATATATTTGTAAATTTTATAAAAGCAGTAAAAGCGTCAATTGCAGCAAAGTATAAAAGATCTGCTTACCCAACAAAAGTTGGCTACATTTTGTTTATTCAACGTGAGCGTACTATTGTACAAACAGTGAATAACACTGTAGTAAAAAACAGAATAAGTTGTAAAAACAACTTTGAACAAATGTTAAAATGATGCTTGTAAAAAACAACTTTGTCGAGTTGTTTGTACAATATAGTCGATATGTGTGTTACTATGTATCTATATGTTTTACTTGATATCTGATATTTTTTTGATATTATAAAACTTTAAAATGTAAACTTTTTCATCATTTAACTTTTCAGTATTGTAATTTTGTAGTTTTACTCTTACACTGTTTTTTTTTATTTCAATTTTCAAAAAATAACTTAAAGGTTAAATTTCTACACAAAAGCTAAAACTTTCTTTAAACTATTTTAGATTTTTAAATAAAGGAGTTTTTCTTTTACATACAATGTTTTTTTAAATAAGATTAGCTTTAAGTTTATAAAAAAAAGCTACTTAAATGTTTTGTATTGTTATATGTAATATAGTTGTAAGTAAGTTCCGAACGCGGATGTAAAATTTTAAATATCATATTAAAATACACAAAGTTTTTTCAATAAGGAAGTAGCTTAATTTTAAATTATTTACACCAGGAAACAAAGTATTTATATCTTAAATACTTAAGGACCTTTAAATTTATAAATAGCAAACTTATCGGTTTAATCATTGAAATAAACAAATTAACTTAATTACAACGTCATATGCGGATTTAAGTCTTTCACATTACAACATTACAATAAACTTAAATTTTCTTTGTATATGGAAGTTTCAAATTTATAATATTTTATTTCGGGCAACATAATGTTTATAACACTATTTAAACACTTTTAAAAGAACTTTATTTTATGTACACGTCCTAAAGGTGTTTAAGTCTTGATACTGTTTTTAAACTTAAGAATTGCACAAAAATCAACTGTAGTTTTATCTTTCATACCGTTTATCAGGAAGCATTAAACTTATAGGCTTCTCTATTCAGGTTTTCACAAGGAAGTATGTTTAGCTTTAATGTGAAAATAGGAGAATACATGGACGTAATTTGTCCTCAGTATGACGTAGATGAAACAAACATTATGACGTTTGTTATTTACAACGTCACTAAAGAAGTGTTTGAAAATTGTGGAAAAATAAACGAAGGTCAGTGATCTTTAAAGTTAATTAAATTAACAAATATAAATCATTATAAATTAACACTTTGTTTTTTTCTTTATTTATATATATTTTTGAATATAACTAGACTTAAAAATTTTAAATTGTTTTTTTGAACAAAAAATAAACGTAGGTATTTGGTTTTTGTAATAGTATGTAACATTCCTTTATTTTTGCACGATAAATACTTGATTGTTTAGAAAGTAACCTTAAAGATATGTTGAAAGTGAATGAATTAGTTCAAGTTTTTGAAATATTTAGAGTAAAAACTTGAATGAGAAACAAACTAAAATTGCGTTTTAGGAGCGGCAAAGTTGTTAGACTGTAACCGACCAACAAAAAGTACGAAGCTTACCATGAAATTTCAAAAATTCAGTCCTAATCCTCGAGGATTTATATTCAGACCGGGAGAATCCTACTATTTTATGGGTAGGTTATTGTTACTAATACCTGAAAAATGCTTCATTGTTGTTAAAAAAAGAAAAATGCACTGTTGTAGCCTACTAAGATTAAGGTCTAACATAGTTATAAAACTTAGAAACATTTGCCACTTTACAGTAAAGATTTAAATATTGAATATAACGCTCAAAACTTTTAAAGACACAGTCAATTTTTTTATTGTGATTTTTCTGCTGCATTAAGTAAATAAAATAATGAAATGATTGTCTACAAAACTTACAAGTTTTTAATGCTCATAAACACTTTCAGGTCCTAAACCTTTTATCAATAAACTATGTTAGTTTATATTAGACATCATTAATCTATTTATAATGTTTAAACACTTAACTAGTGTTTTATGATTAAAAAATTCAGATAATTTCGTTATTTTACTGCCTAAATTTCTTACATTACTAATACTTCTTACTTAAAAGTAATGTTTACTTAGATTTCTAATCAAGTAACAGGTTAATATCAAAATTGGGCTTTGAAAAAAGGCTAAAGTAAATAAAACTTTTTACATATATTATTTAATCAAGTTTATTAACTGACAGTAGCTAGTAGTTCGTTTGAAATTTTTCTGATATTATGCTTATACCTCGTTAAAATTTCAGCGTACAATAATACATTTGAAGCTGAAACTTCGCAACCAGACTGCAATGATAAAATGCGAATGGAAATAAGAGTTCACCCGAAGAGGCATCACAATCACATACAGAATACTAAATTACAAACTACAACCAATATTAGAAGTTCACCCAAGTTTGCAGTCACAAAACCGTACAAACTTTCAACTACGACTGAGAAAACAAACATTAACCACGCAGGGATTGTTAAAGGTTAGATTTTAGTTAATCTTTTTATAAAACAAGCTTTTTTCAACTACAAAAGTCAAAAAAAATAAGGCTAGTAAAGGTTTATCTTAAACTTTCGAATAAAATTTAGTTATGCTGATTGATAAAAACCGACTAATTTGTTGTTTTAAACAAACGATATTTATTGTGCATATACCTATAACTATTTAAAATTTCAATTACACAAAAAAAAATTAATTTCCACTACAACGTATTTGTACACTGATAAACTTTATTAGTTTTTCAAGTAGCAGTAAAGTGCGCACTATCATAATTGAGCTTTGTTAAATTGCGCATGTTGATCTAGTGTCTTTCATATTTACTTAACGAATACAAGTGCCAATTTTAAACCAATATAAGCCACGTTTAAAAACATAAGAACAAAAGTTGACTAAGGTCGTACTATAGTCTCCCCTAAGTGTAGTAGTTAACGTTTATTAAATATACACAAATAAAAGAGTTTAAGTTTTTGAAATATTTACTTATGCTTGTTTTTCAAATAGCAGTCTAAATTAACACATACCTGTGTATATAACAATAAAAAATCGTTTAATAAACTATTTTAACAATTTTTCTATAAATTTTAATTAATTATGCTATATTGTTGTATATATTAAAATTTTCTTAATTTTTTTACGTATTAATCACAATAAAAATAAAAACAAAACTTTCTAGGTCGTGACGAACACCCAAAGAGCAGTACAGTTGTGATGTCATCAAGCGTATTAGTGTTTGTGACGTCATTGTTAATATTCTTGACACATCATGGCATTGTATGAATACTATGAGGTGTCTGTGACATCACAATGAATTGAAGCATGAGTGTATTTCAAATATCGTGGGTGGTAACAATAGTTGCTGGGAGTTTGAGTTGAATAATTGTTTCGGAATTTGAGTGAAAATAATATACGGTTGATGTCATGTAGTTTAAGGTTGCCGTAGAAGTTCAAGTTTGGAGTGACTGTTTAACAAACAAACGTCATAACAACTTGCGTCTGGTAACTCAAACGTCAAAATAACTGTCGTCTGGTAACTCAAACGTCAAAATAACTGCAAACACTTGTAAAAAATGTACAGTAGGACTATCGTGAAGTATTTTGATAGTTTTCCGTTTTTTTTTATTCTAAAATTGAAAATATTTAAATTTTTTACTGCCAATTGTTTTTTTTTTAATTTTTAATGCTGTGTACAGTTAAAAACTAAATTAAAACATGCCCAACATACTTAAAAGCTTTTGTGTAATCCAATAAAATCATATACAAGTTGGATTTTTAATAAGAAATTTTAATAGAACTAATTTGCTTTTTTTAGCTTTGTACTTTTTATCTGCCTTATGTAGGTTTTTATTAAGCAGTATGATTTATATAATTAGTAAAACAATGTGTATGCAAAGTTTTGACAAAATTAATTAAAAATCCAGATTCTCTTATTCAGTTTAATAAAAATGATTTTTATTTTTACCTAAATTTAATACCAAGTATAATTGATTTGAAAGTTTGATTTTGTAGAATAAATAAATTTATTTTTTTATAATAAACTTATAACAATAATGTTTACGTGGTTTATTTTGTAACGGTTTAACTTAAGTTGAATTATTTTCGTTAAACTACATTAAATGGCTTAAATATAATGTTTATTTCTTTATTTGACAATTTAGTTGGAAAAATATTGAACTAAAACCAGCTGTTTAAAGTTTACTATTATAAAATAATGAAAAATCTAAAAAAGAGTAAAATGGAGTAAGATATATTATATAAAACCTTGAAAAGAAGTGAAATATTAAATCAATAGTTTTCAAGTTATTATTAAGTTTGTACAATAGTAACAGTGATATAGCAAAAAATGTTGTTTTTGTTTCAAAACTCACAAAAAGACCCTCTTAAATGCAATGTTTGTCTGTTATATTACAATGACAAAATTGAGACAGTGAGTTGTTCACTTATTCTTTTTAAATTGAAAAATATGTACTTATAACTTATTACAATTTTATAATTTTATTTTATATTTCGTTAAGACTAATGTTGCTAAACATATTTAAATACATGTTTAGTTACTGGCAAGAAAAGATCTTTTTCTATTCTATTGATATTTTACTAATATTATCTAAACTGCTTGAGTTCTAGTAATATATCAAATTAAAAGTAAAGCTATAGCACGAATGATTTTTAACATTTTAACTTTTGGTATAAATTAGACATAATTTAAACTTTTTTCCAAAGAATAGTTTTATTTCAGTAACGGCACATAACCTACAATATTTGTAAAAAAAAATACATTTGTAATAATTTGTCAATTTAGATACGTATTTAGTACAATATTTATAGGTTTTACTACAAAGATAAACCATTTTACTTAAAATGCTATTTAGTTAATACACTACATAAAAAAAAGTTTTATTACAAAATAGTTGTATGCAATAATTTATAATCAAATGTCCGATATACTTTTAAAGCTTGTTGTATTGTATGAAATAATAAATAGTAGATAGTAAGAAATATTAATGAATCAAAATCTTCAAAAAGTTTCTGTATTGTTTTTCAACAAGCTAAAATGGATGCTTTAATTGATTTATCTAAAAATAATTGTTTTACATATAATTTATCAAAAAACGATAAATTTAACAGTTTATTTGTATCGTACATAACATAATTTTAAAGGGCGAGGCGATATTTTATCATTTTGGCTTTGATATAAGTAAACTGTACCATTAAGTTGTGCTCCAGTTAACAAAAAAGGAATTTTTTAATGAAATTTGCTTATACAGAATATTTTTATGTCTTTTTAAATGCCTAGCACTAATTTTATATTTCACTTGTTATAAAACCTTAAAACATCTTGTACAAAAATAAAAAAAATATTTTTAATCAAAGTTTTTACGTTCTATCATAGCATTTAACATCAACTAAACACTTAGATTATCATTTTTTATATATTTACTTTTAGATTTCGTTTGTACTATTATAATATTTTTTTAAAGAATAAACAAAGTTATTACCTATTTTTTTGCTTATAAATTTAACAGTTTTTTTCTGCAAAAGTAAACTAATATATAATTTATAATCGTGTATGTTTAGTTTACAGGTAATATTTTTTTGTAAAAATGTTTGAAAATCTTTAAAGTAAGTGAAACATAAAAGAATAAACAAAAAAGTTTTAAGTCATCATGTTTCGTTTTATTTGTCAGGTTGTTATAAAAGATAGTTGGTGTTAACTATGATTGCTATATTAAGCAGAAATAAAGTAAAGTCATCGGGTAAAACAACAAAAACACAATTATCAACAGATTTTCATTTTATGCAGGTATTCAAAGTAAATGTTTACTGTTTTCAGCTAAATGTGTTTTTCTTATTTTATTTTGTATAGAGTGTTGTATATTTAGCTAAACTCTAAAAAAATTTTTTTTAATATTTAAAATCGTAAAAAGTGTCAACTTTTCAAACAGTTAAATATAAATAAGAATTGGTAAAAACTAATTTAATTGGATTTAAATTTTATTGTTTATACTTAAAAAAAATAAGCCAAGCGTTAACTAGCTAATTGGTTGAAAGCAATAATTGTAAATAGAACACCCTTTAACTTTTTTTTTGTAAAACTGTTTACGTGGATTAATGTCTTTTTTTTTTTTGCAAAACTCATTGTTTCATTTAAAAAAAATAAAAACAAATGAAAAACTATTTTTTAAACAAACTGTAAAAACTTGAACTTAAACAAAAATACAAAAAGTATTTTTCAAGATATGTTGAAAGCTTTATTAAGTTTACAACTTTTTAAGACGTCGTTTACTTAATTATCTTTTAGCCGTAGAACAATGTAAGTATAAATGACGATGATGCAAAACGAAATCCAACTATTGTTATTAAGACATTTATAATTTAATAAATAAAAATATTTAATTTTTATTTTCGTATGTATTTGTTCTTTATATAGTATAAATCTAAATTTCAATGTTTATGATAAAGAAACATTTTATTATTTGGGAAATAAAACTTACTTATACAGAATTAAAGATAAACATATCCCTATATCTTTTAATTTAGTTATATCATATAGTTGTATAGTTTCAAACTAAGTTGGTATATTACCCTAAATGTTAATTTAATTAAAATGTTACCCTAAACTCCTATCCTTAAAAATAATGCAAACTGTTTTAAGCAAAAATATATGATAAAAAGAATGTTTTTATAAAATGTTGTAACTTTTTATATCTAGTGACTTAGAAAATTTTCTTTACCATAAATAATTACTTACAATATATCTAGTTAACAAACAAACTAAACAAAAAAATATAAACTTAAATACATGACCTACTTATTCAATAAATAAGAAAAATACATATATTATTTGAAGGCAGATTTAGTGTATATTCAAAACAAGTTTGGTTACGATTAATCATTTTCTAATTTATTTAACAAATTGATCCAAATTGACATTCGACCATCTGTTATTCTTATCGAGTTCAATCTTAACTGTTTTATGACCTTTTTCACACTTCTATGGTTATCTGATTTTGCTTTATTATCATTACAAACAAGTTAATAAAATTACATACACTTTTGAAGAAACTTGCATTTATGTATTACATAATTACTAAAACAATAGCTAACGAAAGAATTAAAAAAATAAAGAAATATATAACTTTTTTTGTAAATTTTTTGTAAAATCTTCATTTTTTATAACTGTTATACAACTTTTCCCTTAACATTTAGCATATTTATAAATAAAAATAGCTAGTTATTAAACAAATTTTTTCATTTAAAGTTATAACATTGCTTCTCACAAATATATATTTGAAAATTGTAAAAAGGGGTCAAACAGTTTCTCAAGTATTAACATATTGACTTTTATTTTACTAAGATATGCGTTTAATAAATAAACAAAACAGGTGATTAACATTATTTTATAACTACTGAAAAATTTGTCATATTTTTATACAATATCACGCCTGCTAGCTAATCACTTATAAACTATTTTGATTAATTAAATTGCTCGGTTATTTCAATTTGTAGGTAAAAAGGTGTAAATCAATAAATTAAGAGAACATTTATTAGCGCTTAACGTTTTATTTTGTCTACAACATCATCAACTAGATAACCCTTTTCAAAAAAAATCTTAAAAAATGTGAAAAAAATACTTTTTTGTTCTATGTCAAAAAACATCAAGTGTAACACAATTATAAATGTAGTTATATTGAATGTCTATTATACTTTTCTACCAACTAGTATAAATAATGTGGCTTGATATAATTATATTAAAATTTAAGTTAATATAACATTACTAATACTGATATTTTGATTAACACAATATCGAAAATCGACTTTTTTTTGTTATGTTTTAAGCTAAGCTTTCATTACAATGTAGTTACTGCCTTTATTTAAAATATCTAGCGATATTTTTTTAATAGAGTTGCAAAATAAAACTGAAATTAGTTTGCTCACTAAAACGATAAAGTATAAACTAGCTATAATTAACAATAAATACTGTTACAATAAAAAAAAAACTTACTTTTTCAAAAGCATTATTTGAGGCTTATTTAATTGAAATAATTGACATTTTTAGTACAAACTTATTTGACTTATCCGATTGAAAAGTGTAACATTTTAAACAGGTGCACACAATTAAAATTCCTACAAATAAATAAGAACTTTTATTTTCGCTTACCGCTAAACAGGATTAAAATACCGCAAGTTAAAACTTAACAACCAATGTGTTAACAAGAATTAGACTTATTCTAAGCTAAACCATGATTTAAAATCATTTTATTATACAGAATTAACGTTTAACATAACGTTACGCAGTTATTAGAAAACTGTATTTTCCGAAACTTAACTTGATCAATTCGATTTTAAATTGTATCGTTTTCTAAGGATTTACTTTACGAAAATTGTATAAACATAAACGTTTAGGGTTATATTCAAAACCAGTACTTTTTATAATACTTTATAACAGTTATTGTAGCTAGTTGAAAAATTGTTCAAGTTTATTTCATTTGTCATATTGTTATAGTAAAACAGTTTTTTTATGTATTGTTAATTGGTGATAGTGATAAACGACAAATTTTAGACATTTGGAAATGAAAAATATTTTACCTTTTATGTATTGTTGCGATTGATCTAAAAAGACGGGTTATAGACATTAAAGAGACAATCTAACTCATCAGCCAAATCTTCAATGTTAATACTATTTACTAACTGTCATTTTTAATCGAGCGTAGAAATTTATCTATATAAGTGCTTGATTATTAACTTCAATTTACCTGCCATAGAAACTTTTTAGAAGCTAAATTTAAACAAGTAGTTTTTGTTGATACGTAAATTATTTATTTATTTTCTAACTAAATGAACAATTAAATATAAAAACAAAACTTACATTTTCATGTAGATTCTTAAAATATTATAGTTTTTTTAGCTATTTTTTTAAAACTTTTACAACTGTGAAGAAATAATAATTAAAATTAGTTTTAAACTTCAGTTTAAACAAATCATTAACCTATTTGTATCAAGGTTTCTTTAAGTGGGTGATTTTGTTATTAGGGGCATTGCATTTTAAAGGAGGTAAGGGTTTTTATATTAGTTTCAAGTGGATTATCGTTACAATGAAATAGAGAAATTCTGGTGAAATATTAAAAACATTTAAAAAAAGTAAAAGCATAAATTTTTAATATAGTTATTGTTTGCGTTTATTGCGAGTTTAGGACAATAAAAAATTTGTTTGAGAATTTCAACGCAAGTTTTAAACATTGTTATGAGATTAATCTCATAATTATATTTCAAAATTTTTAATATTCTGGTTTAATAATCTGTCAATAAAGTTTTTAACGTCAGATTCTATAAATTTAACAATTAAAACTATATTAGTTAAATGCTTTTTTACTTACAATGCTATTATTGCAACTCAATTTATAAGTAAAGTACGATAAAACAATTTTTAGTTGTTATTGTTTAGTAGGTGAATATAAGAACAATAAAAAATAAATAATTGACAAATTTACTTAAATTGCATATTTAAGTTTAATTTATAAATAACTTGTTTTTTTTTTTGAGAAAGTTGATACAAATACCAAATATAACTTCGAAAATAATCTCATTAATCAATTAAATTAGTTTGAATTAAGACCACCAACAAACGTAAAACATTAAATCGATTTCATCATTTCAATAAAATTTTTACTTATTGATGAGTTATTTATGCATGAAGTTTCAGTAATAAAACTCTGTAATGAGTTTTAAAATGTATATAAGTATTTTCATGTAGATTGCAAACCTAAAAAACTTTTATTTGCAAAAAGATTTTTCTACTTTAACTGACATCAAAAATTTTTTTTTGATTTATCTAATAAACGATTTACTTTAAAGTCTACTATTTTTAAAAAACAAGTCTGTTTATTTTCCTTATTCACTTGTATAATTTTCATTAACTTGGTAGTTACAAGTTATAACTAATAAATTTTGTAATTGATTAGAATAACTTAATTGTGTGTTTAGGTAAAATGTCAGATAACAAATTATATGTAATACATTTATAAACATGTTTTTCTGTTTACTGTAAGTCTAGCAACGTAAACCTAACAACTTTAACGTAATGTATGAAGTTACCAAGTTTCTTAACTTTTTTGAATTTTCTCATTAAAACTTCAAAATTAAAAAACATTCGTTTTAGGTAAAATAAAAATAACAACACTAACCGTAACGAATAAATAAATATATTTTGCAAATTCCAAAACTTATAATTTATTAAATAACAATAACTTAATTTAAATAAATGGTCTATTTTTTAATTTATATCTTATAAATATTTCGCTCACTTTACCAGGTTATTTAGTTTTTATTAGTCTTTTGTAATAAAAATAAAAAAAAATACAATGTATAATATTATAACGTTATTAAAATAAACGACGTTAGCTTAAACTTTTAGATTTTTTTGGACATTTTTAATATAACATATACATATACAATAATGTTATCGGATATTTTAATTAAATTTTTTATTTGTGCGGTATATATAAAAATATATATTTTTTTATTTTGTTATGCAGTACTTTTAATAATTATTTAGTAAAAAAGATACCAAGACTTTTAGATTAAAATCATGCGACAAATGTATAAAAAATAAAATACTTAATCAAAAAGAGGTTTTTTAATTATTTAAGAGCAATTTATCATAACTTTAGTATTCAAAGTTGGAAATAGTCAAAAAAACTTCATTAATTTAAAATATTGAACATTTTATACATTCATTCAAAAAGTTATGTTAAATTTAGAAAAATAGATTTTATGCTTGATAATAATGCGTTTAACAATATTTGCTTGAGTATACATCTTTTGTTATTTACCAAGCAGAAAAAAGTATTGCAGCTATAAAGCTGTTCAAACTTAACAAGTATATAAAAACTTTAAATATCTTTGAAGTAAAAGTATTCAATTATTTAATTTAAAATAATCTTAATATAAAAGTTATTTTTATATAATTGATCAATCTGCTAAACTAAGACCTTGATGTTACAACAGAAAAGTAAGTAAACAAACGAATTTTGATACTAAAATTTTAATTTGAATTTCTTAATTATAAATGACGACTATAAGTGATACGTTATAGACAAACTTTGCAGGGTTCGTAAAATCTCAGCCACAAAAATATTTACTAATACTATACTTAAAAAAATTTGATGGACTGATTATGTTTATTAGTAACATAAAAACTAAGAAACAAAGTTAAAACTTAGTTTTCAATATTTTTAAGTAATCTGAATAACCGTTTTGAACCTCTTAAGTAATTCAAATTGTATTTCAAAGTTTTTAGAACGTATTGAAGCTCTATTTATTTTCATTTATTAAAGTAAAAAAGAAAAGTTAAAGCTAAAAAAATTGATTTTTTATTTTTTAAATAACTATTTTCGGTATATTGTATCTCTAAAATGACGTTCAAAATATTCTCCTAAATAAACGTTCCAATATTTTCTCATAAAGCAGTTATAAGGCTCTCTTTGAAAATTTAAACTGACAACTTGAAAACAGTGAGTAAGTAACTTTTTATAAATTGCATGAGAACTATGATCATCTAAAAATACATAGGTCTGCATTATAAATATCAATTGTTTCATACTCAAGAACTTTTATGTAATATAATAGATTCATAGTATGTTAAAACTTATAAGCATAAAAAAAAACTTATATAACTAGATGGTGTATAACGGTTAAACATGTTAGAGACTTTTTGTATACAAAGTTTTTTTTGTATAAGTATAGTAGTTTAACTTACAAATTCAAATAAATTCGACAGAGTAACTTTATTTAAGTAAAATTTAAAATTTGATCGTGCAAAAATGTAATTGTGTTTTTTTTAAAAACTTTATTTATTTTAATGTATGTAGTGTTTTAAATAAACTAATGGTAAAATATTAAACTTTAACTTCATAAAAAATTTTATATTTTACTACTTTTAACATACTAAAAAACAGCAAAAATAGCTTGTGTTAAACTGAAGACCTGTCAAAAGTTGATATTTTACAGCAAGTTTGTTTATCAACTTAATGCTTTTATCGTGAGTACTTACATAAAATCATTGCATATTTTTGAGTAAAAATCGCAAAATTGTCCTTAAAACAGTACTTTTAAAAAGTAAATAACGCTATTTTACGATTTAATGATTTTTTAACGATGATGTTTACTACTTATAATTTAATAAAACAGTTATAAATACAGTGTAAGAGTGAAACAATAGTTTGATAGTTTGTATTTTACTACAAAAAAAAAGTTGTTTAAGAAAAACGTGTTTTTTATATTCATTCATAATCTATTATCATTATAAAACATATAAAATTATTTACTTTATACTAAATGATAAAGTTTTTATAAATACTTAGTTAAAACATTATTATCTTTTCATATCATTTTGAATATCATTTTGTGTCTTTAAAAATGTAATTTGTGTTAATTTTAATTAATTTAACCTTATTTTAACTGAAAGTTTCACCAAATTTAAAATGAAACTACAAAACTTTACTTTTTATATAGTGAAACTTTCGTTACGGGGAATTAAAAGCAAAAATATTTCTACGACTCGATTTTGATAAGATTAAAAACAAATTATTTTCTTGATCAATATCAGAAGTGCTATAACTTCACAAATGTCCATCAGTGAAACCTTTATTTGTTTGAAACATAATTTTACAATTAAGTGATTAAAACGGTATTTATGCATCTCTCAAAAGTTTATGTAAACATAAGCGATATGGCTTGTTTAAGTAATATTACGACAAAGCAAAAACTATCGTGAATTTATCAAAAATTAACTTTAAAGAACGATAAATTGGTTTCAAATAATAGACTTATTTGTTTAATTATTAATAATACTTTTAAGTAGTTTTAATTCAGATTTTCAAAACAACTCAATTGTTATATTTAACTTTTAAAACATCTACTTTTAACTTAGAAATAACGTTAATTGTTATCTTAATGTGTACAAAATATATATTTACAAAAAATAATTATACTTTTGACGTGCACATTGAAACACATACAATATAGTTAATTTGATTTTAGCAGTTCGAGCTTTTTTTTTACGTTTGAATTAGTTTTAAACTTTAATCT
>NW_028139276.1:107155-134755 GCF_965202585.1 Thalia democratica
TGATTAATCCTTTTCTAAATTATTTAACAAATTTCTCCAAATTGACGTTACACCATCCGTTATTCTTATCGAGTCCAATCTTAGATTTAGACCTTTTTCACACTTTTAAGCTTATCTGATCTAGTTTTGTTATCATTAGCAACAAGCAAATAAAGTACAATATACTTGTGTAAAAATTTGAATTTGTACCTAATAAAACTTCAAAAAAAAAATTAAAGTAAGAATTAAAACTTTATTTTAAAAAGTAATTAATTTCAGAATCTTTTGTGAGTAAACAAGAAATATATATCTTTAAATAAACTATTTTTTTAAGCTGGTTCAACCACTTTTTTTTGTTAGGTAGCCATAGAAGGAAAAATAACAACTTAGTTTATAATATATCATATTCTTATCTTTTACTAAAATATAGTATATTATATTTATAATCAGATTAACTTTGATAAATTAAAATTAGTACTTGAGCTAAGTTTGTTATTAATCGATAACATTTTTCCTAAAAATTTTTGTGTCTTGTATTTATTAAATATCTAACAAGAATTAAATTCTTAATATCTAATGTCTAAAATATATTAAGTTATAAAAAGGGTAGAAACAATTTTTCAAGTATTAAAGAATACTGATTGACTTAAACTTAAGGTGTGCGTAGTTAGGTGATTAACCTTCATTTATAACTACTAACGAATTTTTCATATATTATCATAACATCACCTGTGGTAGTTGATCATATTACTTAATAAATTACTTTAATTTATTAAACTATTAATCGTTGCAAAATGCTGTTAAAGTAAGGTGTGAAGAAATAACAGATAAGAACCTCTAGTAGTGTTTAACCTTTTAATTTATTTATAAATTTACCAACTTAGTTAGCTAAGTATCTATTGATAACTATATATTTTAAAAAGTTTTGTTAGTTTTTTTTAAGTAAAAGTATATTTATAAAGTATATACGAAAAACTATAACCAACTATTAAACGATATAAAAATCATTTTTCAATTGGCTGTGATGTAGTTTTATGAATGTAAAAATTATTAATTTAGTATTAACACTAATAGGTTGATGTAGTTTACTTTAAATGTATAAAAAATTGGTAGATTCTACATATTTATATTTTTTCGATACAATTGTTGTTTTTATTTAAATAGGTTATTTTTAGTTTTTCAGTGTAGTTTTAAACATATATAAAGAATAAAACCATTTGTTTTATATTAAAACAGACACCTTTTGTAAAAGATATTTCAGACTTCTCTAACAAAAATAATAAAAAATTTTAGTACAAACATATTTGACTTATCTAATCGAAAAGTGAAACAATTAAAACAGGTGCATACAATTAAAATTCTTATGAATAAAAAGATACTTTTATTTTGCTTACCGCTAAACGGGATTAAAATACCAAACGTTTAAACTTAACAGTGAATGTGTTAAGAAAAACTATACTTTTTCCTTTTCAGTATTAAAGGTTTTATATAATTGAATGCAGCTAATAAAAACTCCTTGCAAAGTTTGTACGCTTAACTTCAAATTAATTGTTTTATAAACTCTATTTATATTAAAACTATATACACATAGATTGTTAGGTTTATATTTAGGATCAATATTATTTTTAATATTTCTAGCTATTTGAACAAATTCTTTTATTTATTTAAGTTTGGGATTTTAAAAATAACTCACTTTCATCATAAAAATTTTTCTTTTATATATTGTCATTTCTTGATACTTACAAATAAAATGTTTTAAAAACTTAAGAATGAAATATAATTACTTTTTATGTATTGTATTTGTACATTAAAAATGATGTATGGCAGAGTTTTGACATTAATGAGACAATTTAACTCATCGGTCAAACTTTCAAAAATAAATCTTATTTACCAAACGTCACTTTTAATCGAGCGTAGAGCTTTATCTAAATAAATTTTTGATTGAGAACTTCATTTTAACTTTCTTATAACTTTTCAAAATTCAAATTCAAGTAGAAAGTACTCATTAATGTTTTAACTTTTTTTTTATAATCAAATTAAAAAAATAATTTTAAACAAAAACTTGTAATTCGAAATTGACTTTAAATATATTATAGTTTTTATTAAAGCAGTATAAACAACTACTAATATTGTAAAATAAAGTTTTTCAATTAATTAAAACTTTTCATAAATTAACAAACTGTGTGTATCAGGGTTTTTCTAGTAAGCGATTTTGTCATTTGGGCGCTATACCTATTAAGAGTGGCAATTGTTTTTTATAGTTTTTATAAAAAAGGTTCATTATTAAAATAAAGTTGAGAAAACCAGGTGTATATATTATTCAAAATAAAAATTAAAAGTTTTATTTTAGTTTTTGCTTGGGTTTGTTTTGATTTTAGCTAACTAAGTTATTATAAGAACTTTTATATTAGAAAGTCGACGCAAATGTTAAATTTTGTTTGGATATTAATCTAATAATTAGGTTCATAAACATTCTTATTTAAAAATATGTTATTACTTTTATTACCTCTGGATTATATAAACTTAATTAATAAACTTTTGCTTTATTTAAAGCTGTGCTAATTAAAGTTGCACGTATTTTTATTTGAAAAACATTTTATTATGAGAAAGTCGATGCAAATATTAAATATTAGTTCGAGAATAATACAATAAATCAATTAAAATAATTTAAATTAAGACCACCAGCAAACATAAACATAAATTGCTTTCATAACTTTTAAAAATCTTTACTCATTGATGGGTTATTTATGTATGAAGTTTCAGTAACGAAGTTCTATAATGAGTTTTAAAATACCTTGAAAATAGTTTAATGTATTTTGCGAACCCAAACAACTCTTTTTTCAAAATATATTTTTATTCTTGAACTGTTATAAAAAATGAGTTTTTTATAACAGTTTTTTTTTGTTGAAAAACTATACGCTTTTCTTTAAAGTTAACAGCTTTTATTATTAAGTCCAACAGTTTTTGTTTATTTACTTTTAATTTTTTAGTATTTTAGTAGTTACAAGTTATAATTGTGGTATTTTAGGGTAGGAATTTTTATTGGTACTAATTTGTGATAAGAAATTCTGCAATAAAATCTGCCAATATCAAAAATATAAAACATTTAAAAAGTCTTTTCTAGACTTTTTTTATTATTTTGTTTAAGTATAGTAATGTTATAAATAAACTAATGGTGCAATGTTAAACTTTAACCTTATAAAATATTTTACTTCTTAGTACTGTTAAAGAACTACCGAAAAAATTAAACTAGCATGTGTAAAACTAAAACCCGTCAAAAATTTAAATTTTATAGCAAGTTCGTATATCAAGTTAATGTTGTTATCGTGAGTGCTTGCACAATCTAAATATATATTTTTGAGTAAACATCTCAACATTATTCTGAAAAATATGCACTTTTGAAATGTAAATAACGCTGTTTTACGACTTAATGATTTTATAACGATGATATTTACTACTTATAATGCAATATAATAGTAATAAAAACAGTGTAAAAGTGAAATAATAGTTTGATAGTGTTTTATTTTACTACAAAAAAACTAGAACAGTTGTTTAAGAAAAACGTGCTTTTTATACTCTTTTATAATGTATTTTCATTATAAGACATATAAATTTAGTTACTTTATACTACATGATAAAATTTTAATAAATACTAGGTTAAAATTTTATAACCTTTTTGTTCGATATCATTTTGTATCTTTAAAATTCAATTTGTGTTAATTTTAATTAAATTAAGTTTTTCATCTGAAAATTACACCGAATTTAAAATGAAACTACAGAACTTTACTTTTTACTAAGTAAAACTAAAATTTTACAAAAAGGGACATTTAAAACAAAATTAGTTTTACGACTAGATTTTTATAAGATTAAAAAAAATTATTTTCTTGATCAATATCAGAAGTGCAAAAACTTTACAAATGATTGTCAGTGAAATCTTTGTTTGTCTGAACACTATCTGTCAATTAAGTGATTAAAACGATATATATAAGGCACTCAAAAGTTCATGTAAACACAAGCGATCTGACTAGTTTAAGTGCTATTAGAAAAAACAAAAACTTTTGTAATTTTATTAAAGGTAACTTGATAAATTGGTTTATAAAAGTAAACTATTTACAATATTATCAGGTAGTTTTAATTCCGATTTTGTACACATTCCAATGATTATATCTAACTTTTAAAACATCTATTTTAATTTTAGAAACAACGCTAATTGTTATCTAAATGTGTACAAAATATATACTTATAAATTTTCTCATATTTTTGGCGTGCACATTTTAAATTAATACACATACTTAATAGTTTATTTGCTTTTAGCTGTTCGAGCTTTTTTTATTTATGTTTGAATAAATTTTCAACTTTAATCTAATTTCTTAACATAGAAAAATAAGTTTTCTAAAAACTGTTTTATTGCAATAAGCGTTAACAATTTAAAAATATACCGGACAAAAAAATTGGCATCTTTTGCTTAATTTCACTTAAAAATATATGTTTATAACTCAACCGATCCAACCATAAACTTACTAATTGGTTAAAAGAAAAGTTTAAAGTTTAAATTTCTATTTATTTTTAAAACTAGTCTCAAACTATTGTACTGATTTAGCTCCGATTTATTTGAAACTTAAAGTTAGATGAAGTTTTCCATCAAGGTTAATTTTTTAAAATAGTTAAGATTCGTCAAAAATATATGAAACAATTTTTTATCTTATAATCTTTAAAAATACTTATTGTATTTCTAATAAATAAAATTAAGCAACACACATTTTAAACAATTGTTTTTTTCTTCAAGTTTTTAAACAAGCAAAAGAACAACGACTTCAAAGGTGAAATTCGAACAGAAATCATTATTTATTCATAGTTTTGTAAACTTTTTTCGAGTAAAAAAAAAATTTATTATGTATCTTTCAATTAAGAAGTATATTTTATTTGTAAAGTAAAATGTATTTTGAGCAAAGTATCGGCAAAATTAATCTAAAATTCAGTTTCTCTTGTTCGGTTTAATAAAGACGATTTTTGTTTCTACCTAATTTTAAAACCAAGTAAATTTCATTTGAACATTTAATTTTGTAGAATGATTATAAAACTGTTTTTTTTTATAATAAATTTATACAATGATGTTTAAACAATTTAATTTTTTGACGTTTTAACATAATTTGATTTACTTTTCTTAACTTACATTAGAAAGGTTAGATATGACGTTTCTTTATTTGACGATCTTTTTAGTTTTAAAAATATTGAACTAAAACCAGTTGGTTAATAACTACAGGTATAAAGTTATGTAAATTAAAATTAAACTTGTTGCTTAATTTGTTTTGTTAAAGTTTTTGTATAATTAAGTTTAGAATTATTAAAATTGAAAACTATATAATTTTTAAAAGTCCAAAGAAAAATGGAATTATTGAATGATTTGTTTTAAAATTTTGTAGATTTTCTACAACAGTAACAGTAGTTTAGCAAAAATGTTGTTTTTGCATCAAAACTCACAAAATACACCCTCTTAAGTACAACTTTTTGCTTTACTACAATGACAAATTGAGTTAGTGAGTTATATATTAGTTTGTATTTTATAAAATTTAGTATATTTATTTATAAAGAAAACTTAATTACCATTTAGCTATTCTATTTCATATTTTAGTAGACTAACGTTACCAAAAATATTTAAGTACAGATTTAATTAATGATTAAAAAAATTTTTTTGTTCTTGTACAAATTTACTAGTGATTCTAAAATACATTTTAAACTGTTTGAATAAAGGTTAATATAAAAAAAAAGGTAAAGCAATATAAAATTTGTATAGATAATTATTGGCATCTTGTTTGTTGGTATATGATTCGACTTTACCAACTAAACTGTTTTAGCATAAAAAGTACAGCTTTTAACATAAATTAAAACATCTAAAACCTTTAACTAAAGAAAAGTTTGATTAGAAAAAAACTTTAATAAATAATATATAATAAAAACGTCTGTTGGGTATTTAATAGCTTTTTATAAAAGAAAAATAACATGATAAATAGTAAAAATAAAGATAAATCACAAAGTTTTTGTATTGTTTTTCAACAAGATGAAATGGATGCTTTAATTATTTTATTTTAAAGACTTGTTATACACGTAATTTATCATAAAAAAGATAAATTTTACAGTTTATTTGTATTGCACATAACGCAATTATAAAGGGCGAGGCAATATTTTATCATTCTGACTTTAATATAAGTAAACCTTACCATTAAATTGTACTAAGGTTTACATATAATAATACTATTAAAGAAGACCTGCTTATACAGAATAACTTTATCTCTTTTTAAAAGCATAATTTTTACATTTGATGTGTTCCAAAAGCTGTTTTTTCTGTACAAAAAATGATTTGAAGTTAACATTTTAAACACAAAAAAAAACATTGTTTATTTAAAATGTTTTGTTTAATATTTTGAAATGTTTTTTTTAAGAAGAGACTATTATTTTCTTCGTAGACAATTATACTGTTAGAATTTGTTAGTACTCTTATGATTGATGTCTAAAAATGTAAACAAGTTTTTATTAGTAATTTTACTGTCAAATAGAACTATTGTAGAGTTTTTAAGCTTTCTAAACAGATTGGTTATACTTAGTTAGCGTTTTTTAGAAGATAAAAAGTTATTGTTTATAAATTATGTACACATTTAGTTTCTAATTAAATAATTTGAAAATAATATTACAAAAATTCTCACGTAAAAACTATTTACACAACATCTAACGCTAAATAATTTTAACAAATAGGTTTAAATAGCTCTTTTAAAAACTACATAATGATAAAAAAAACTCTAGGTCATTATATTGGTTATATATTTATACTAGTGTTGAAAAAAATAATTGTTGGCGATTATGAATTCATAGACCATATAAAGCAAAATTAAAACTAAGTAAAAGCATATGTTGAACTAACAAAAACATAAATTAAAATAGAAACAGAACTAAAAAAGTAAAACTATAATAATTGATTCCAAATATCTAATCAACAATTATCTTTAGTCTTAAAAAGGTTGATATTTTTTTGATTTACTTCGTATAAAGTAGTTATTATAAATAGGATATCAAAACAAAGTTTTATTATACTTAAAATTGCAATAAGTGTCGAAATTTCAAATAAGTTACCAGAAAATAAGAATTGGCAATTATTTACTTAATTGGATTAAAATTTTATTGTTTATACTTTAAAAACAAAATTTGCCAAGCGTTTACTTGCTAATTGGTTAAAAGCAATAGTTCTAAGAAAATGCATGTTAATGTTTTTTTGAACAACTTTGCTTACATGGATTAATAACTGATTTTCTTGAAAACTTATAGTATCATTTTTATTAAAATTTATCAACAAGAATGAAACTGTGACCTAATTTTTTAATTTAGATTGAAGTATTTGCAAAACTCTAAAAATTAATTTAAAACTTATTTTTCAAGGTCAAATGGCTATTAATTTTTTTAATCAGGTAAGTAAGTTTTATATTTACAAACGTTTTATTATTCAGCAATTAAAACTTCCTAATGTAGTATATAAATAAAAAAACATCGTACACTGTTATGTCCTAAATTTATAAGGTATTAGACTATGACATATATTATTATATTACATATATTATATGATATGGTATATATGGTATATATTCTTAAACTTCGATCCTAAAAAAGGTTTTAAACTGTACAAAACTAAAACTATAATGAGTGTTTTTTACGAAATGTAGTAACTTTAAAAAATTATCAAAAAACAACTAGTTTTACATTTTGTATACTTTGTTTAGTTTACAAATATAGAGCTGAAACAAATTAATAAAATTTTTTTATATTTTTTTTAATACATATATTAATTAAAGGTAGATTTAGTGTATATTCAAAACAAGTTCAGTTACGATTAATCATTTTCTAATTTTTTTAACAAATTGATCCAAATTGACATTCGACCATCTGTTATTCTTATCAAGTTCAATCTTAGTGTCTCTATGCTCTTTTCATACTTTTATGCTTATCTGATATAGTTTTATTATCTTTAAAAACAAGTAAATCAAGTAAATTTTCTTGTGTAAAAATTGCCATTTGTTCCTAACAAAACTATCAAAAAAAATTTAAGTAAGAATTGAAAGATTAATTAAAAAACTAAACAACTTCACTATCTTTCGTGAGTAAATAAAAAAACATTTATTTTCAATTAAAAACAATTCATATTAAAATCTTTCACTAAAATATTGTATATTATATTTATACTTAAGTTGAGAACTTTATTGTCATCTTTAAAGTTCAAAGTACACATTTTTTTATATTTACAGATAGATTATCTTTGATCAATTTTTATTAGTACTTGAGCTAAGTTTGTTAATTATAGATAACGTTTTTCCTAATTTTTTTGTTTTTTATACTATTTAATATCTAACAAGAATTGAATTTTTAATATTTAATGTCTAACATATAAAAAGTTAAAAAAGAGTAAAAACAATATTTCTAGTGTTAAAGGATACTGATTGACTTAAACATTATTAAGGTGTGCGCTATTAAGTGATTGACCTTAATTTATAACTCCTAACAAATTTGTCATATATTATCACAATACCACCTGTATTAATAGATCATATCACTTGATAAATTACTTTGATTTATTCAACTATTAATAGTTTTGTTTTCTGTAAAAATCAGCTGTGAAGCAATAACATAAAACAATCTAAAGTAGTGTTTAACCTTTTAATTTTTCTTAAAGTTGTCATAAATTTTGAATAGGTAATCTAAGTATCTAATGATAACTATATACTTGTAGGTAGTTTTGTTAAATTTTCTCTTTAAGCAAAAGTAAATTTATAAAATGTATACCAAAAATTGTAACCCACTACTACACATTATGAATAAATATCATACAACTTTTTGATAAAATTATTGCTTTTATCTAAATAGGTTATTTCTATTTTTTCAGTGTAATTATAAAACATGTATAAAGGATAAAAACATTTGTTTTTGCTAAAAGAGACAAATTTTATAAATGTTACTTTAGGCTTTTCTTCCAGAAATAGTAAAAATTTTTTAGTACAAACTTATTTGACTTATATGATTGAAAAGTGTAACAATTTAAACAGGTGCATACAATTAAAATTCTTATAAATAAAAAATACTTTCAATATTTGTTAAAAACAATAGCAGTTTTTAATCTTGGTCGCGCCAAAACTGGATTAAAATAACACATATTTGAGTTTAAGCATTTGGCTATATAAGTAAGAATTTGTTTTAGAATTTTGCTGAATTCGCACAATCTAGTATCTTTTACAGATAAAATTATCTTTTAAGTTTAAATACGTTTAATTATACTTGTATATGTTGTCATTTTATACTAGCACTTTTTATAAAGCCCTTTGGAAGAAATAGCTTTTGAAGGTACAATATGCATTTGGTGTTCGATTTGTTTTAAAAATTCAAACACTTATGTAAACTCACATAAGCAATTAAATATATTTGTCTTTTAATGAGGCTATATTTCAATGATGAACTAAAGCTTTATTAGTAATAGAAAAGAAAAGTTTTCGCATTTGTTAAAAAACTACAAACATTATAATCTATCTTCATGTCAACTTAAATCAAAAGTTAAATTATAACCAAAAAGCATTTGTTCACCAAAAAGATAATATTTAAACTAGCTATAATTAACAATAAAAACTGTTAAAATAAAAAATAAAACTTACTTTTCAAAAGCATTATTTGAGGTTTCTTTAATTGAAATAATTGAAATTTTTATTATGCACTTATTTGACTTATCTTATCGAAAAGTGTAATAACTTAAACAGGCGATACAATTAAAATTCTTATAAATAAAAAATTGCTTTTATTTTCGCTTACCGCTAAACAGGATTAAAAAACCGCAAGTTAAAGCTTTACTATCTATGTTTTAACAAAAACTTTACTTTTTGTTTACATAATTAATTGTTTAATATAATAGAATGCAGCAAATAAAAACTACTTGAAAAGTTTAAATTTGTACGCTTGATTTTAAATTGAAATATTTTATAAGCTTCAACTAAATTAAAAGTATATAAACATAGATTGTTAGGTTGATATATATGATCAATATTATTTTTAATATCTTAGCTAGTTGACCAATTTCTTTTATTTATTTAGTTCTGAATTTTGAAAATCATTCATTTTTATCATAAAAGTATTTCTTTAATGTATTTTCGTTTCTTGATACTTACAAAAGAAACTTTTAAAAGACTTAAAAATAAAATTTACTTTACTTTTAATGTGTTGTTATTACAAATTGAGTAATGATAGATGGCGGATTTTCGACATTAATGAGACAATTTAACTCATCGGTCAAATCTTCAAAAGTAAAACCTATTTACCAAATGTCACTTTTAATCGAGCGTAAAGCTTTATCTAAATAAATGTTTGATTGAGAATTTCAAATTAACTTTTTTATAACTTTTCAAAAGCTTAATTAAAGTAGAAAGTCCTAATTAACATGTAAATTTAAATAATTTATTTTTCTAAATAAATTAACAATCTAATTTAAAAAAAAACTTGTTATTCCAAATTGACTTTAAACCTCTTATAGTTTTTTTAAAGCAG
Source organism: Thalia democratica (assembly GCF_965202585.1). Taxonomy (NCBI): domain Eukaryota; kingdom Metazoa; phylum Chordata; class Thaliacea; order Salpida; family Salpidae; genus Thalia; species Thalia democratica. The sequence goes on from NW_028139276.1 coordinate 117,701, forward strand.
TATAAACAACTATAATACTAATATTGTAAAATAAAGTATTTTAATTTATTAAAATTGTTGATAAACTTTTTTTATTATTAAAATAAAATTGAGAAACCCAGGTGTATATATTAATAAAAATGTTAACGAATAGTATAATTAAAGACTTTGTTTTAGTTTTTGCTTGGGTTTGTTTCGAATTTAGCCAAGTAAATTATTATAAGAAATTTAGTATAAGAAAGTCAATGCAAATGTAAAATATTATTTGGAGATTAATCTCATAGTTAGGTTTATAACCATTCTTATTTAAGAATATGTCATAAAATTTGTCATCGCTGGATTCTATAAACTAAACAATAAAAACTGTGTTAATTAAAGTTGCAAGTATTTTAATTAAAAAAACTTTTTATTATGAGAAAGTCGATGCAAATGTTAAATATTTAAATAAGAATAATCTAATAAACCAATTAAAATAATTTAAACTAAGACCACCAGCAAACATAAACATTAAGTTACTTTCATCATATTTAATAAATTAAACTCACGTTGGGTTATTTATGTATGAAGTTTCAGTAATGAAATTCTATAATGAGTTTTAAAATACCTTGAAAATAGTTTAATTTAATTTGCGAACCCATCAAGTCTTATTTTCTTGAATGATGATTGTTTTTGAACTGTTATATAAAATGAGTTTTTTATAACTGTTTTTTTTTTTTGTTGAAAAACCATACGCTTTTCTTTAAAGTTAACAGCTTTTATTATTATTCCATCTATTTTTTTGTTTACTTTTATTTTTTTAGTATTTTAGTAGTTACAAGTTATAATTGTTATATTTATAGGTAGAACGTTTTATTGTTATGTTATGGGCACTATTTTGAGGTAAAAGTTCTGCAATCAAATCTGCCAATATTTTGATGTGACGTCATTATTTAGTTTTCAAAAATACGTCACGCTGAATAATAAATTTAACAACTTTACTTTATTTTTTCTTTTCTAATTTTACAATAAAAATAAATATTACTGCGAGTTTATAAAGCTTTATTTTTGTAAACAATAAATAAATATGTAAACTTTTTTTTAATTTTATTATAAAACATCAAACATAAATGATAGGTTATCTTTAGTATATAAAACAAACGAAACATATTTTGAACAAAAATATTTATTAAGCAAAAAGTAAAAAAATCTATCACATGTTTCAAGCTTAAACTTATAAATACCTAAACAAATAATTCTTTTCATTAAATTAGTTTAACGAAAAAGAAGTAAAAACAGGTATGCAACCCTAAAACAACAACTCGTAGTACAAAAAAAATATTAATCTTAGTTATAAATACTTTTTAGCTGTTTAAAATAAGCAGTGTTCGGTTATTAATATCATTACTACTTAAAAAAAAAACAATTCTGATCGTATAGAATAAGCAGTCAAGTATGTAACCATGATTTAACTATATGATCAATAATAAAAACAGACCAACTAAGCTGAAAATTTATTTTTAAAATTAAGCAAAACCTACAGTTAACATAAATAGTTCAATAAAGATGTAAAATTGTTCAATTTACTATTCAGCATGACGTATTTTTGTAACTTTTTTTGTAATTCTTTAAAATAAAATAATGACGTCACATCAAGTTATTGGCTTATTTCATTCCAGCAATTCTATTCACAAAATAGAGGCCAAAAAATTCCAACCGCAATTAACAAACACAATTTTCTGTTTACTACAACGCCAACAACGTACACCTATCAGTTTTAAAGTGGTGTATAAAAATATTAAGTTGCTTAACATTTGTATACTTTATTTTAATACTTTAAAATAATTTTATCGAAATAATGAAACTTTTTATTCAATTATAAGACTTTTAAATAGTTATGTTATGCTCAGAATGATGGTTTTTATGCTATATAGTAATGTGTTTAACAACCTTTTCTTGAGTACACATCTTTTTTATTTATCAAGCAAGTAAAAAGTATGCAGCTTTATAGCTAGTAAAACTCAACAAGTGTGTAAAAACTTTCTGTGTTTTTGAATAAAAATATTATTTAATTCAATGATTTAATAAAAAAGGAACCAGAGTATAAAGGTTTTTTTTACATAACTAAACAATTCATTAAGCTAACAATTTTATGTTCCAAATAAAGATAAGTAATTAAATGAATTTACATACTTAACTTTTAACTTTTTTAATCATTTAAAAATAAATTACAAATATAAGTTGTAATTTAAAGGCACACTTTGTGGGGTTTCTAAAACTTCGGTCACAAAAAATATTTACTAATACTATACCTAAAAGAATTTGATCGACTGATTATATTTGTTAATACTATAAAAACTAAGAAACGATATTAATACTTGTTTTTGAATCTTTTTAATTAAACCACTAACCGTTTTGAAACTTTTAAGTAATTTAGTTGTATTTTAAAGATTTTAGTGTTTATAATAGCTCAATTTATTTTGTTTTTAAGTGAATGAGTTAACGAAAAATTTTAAAATTTTGAAATAATCATTTGTTATAATTTTTTTTCAGTATACTTTTAATCTTAAACTGACGTTCAAAAGGTTCTCATTAACAAACTTACATACATTTTCTCACGAACTAGTTATCAGGCTGTATTTGTAAACTTAAATTGATAATTTGAAATCCGGGAGTGAATATCTTTTTATATACTAAATAAAAACTATGATGACCTAAAAATACTTGGATATGCACTATAACTTTCAATAGTTGCCTTCTCGAGAATTTTTGTTTGAAATAATTGAGTCTCAGCATGATAAGATTTCCATGCACAAATTTAAACTTTTATAAATAAATGATATATAACGGTCAAACATGTAAAAAGTCTTTTGTAGATTTTTTTCTTATTTTGTAAAAGTATAGTAGTGTTAAAAATAAACTAATGTTTTAATGTTAAACTTTAACCTTGTAAAAGATTTTGTTTCTTAGTACTGTTAATACCAAAAAAATAAACTAGCTAGTGTTAAACAGAACACCCGTCAAAAGTTTAAGCTTTATAGCAAAATCGGATAACAAGTTAATGTTGTTATCGTGTGTACTTACACAATTTAAATATATATTTTTTAGTAAACTTCTCAAAATTGTTCTAAAAAATGCACTTTTGAAATGTAAATAACGCTGTTTTACGATTTAATGATTTTATAACGATGATGTTTACTACTTATAGTATAACATAACAGTAATAAAAACAGTATAACAGTGTAACAATAGTTCGATAGCATTTATTTTATTGAGATAACATTCGAAAACTGTTTAAAGAAAGGTGTTTTTGATTTTGTATTATATATATTTTATTTTAATACATATGATTTCTTTTATTTTACACTAAATGATAAAACTTTTTAACTGTTAATTTCAAGTTTTATAAGCTTTTGTTAGTTGTTATCTCGTGTTTTTAAAATCCTAATTTGTGTTAATATTAATAAAATTAATGTTTTTATCTAAAAATAACATAAAAAATAAAGCTACAAAACTTTACTTTTTATCAAGTGAAACTAACAAACTTTTGTTACTGTACATTAAAAACAAAATTAATTTTACTACTTGATGTTGATAAAATTAAAAACAAATTATATTCTTTGATCAATATCTAGAAGTTCAAAAACTTTACAAATGTCCGTAAGAGAAATCTTTATTTGTTTTAAACACTATTTGACAATTAAGTGATTAAAACGGCACTTATGCACTTCTCAAAAGTTTATCTAAACAACAACGATCTGAATTGTGAGATTAGCAAAAAAACGAAAACTATCTAAAATTTATCAAATGGTAACTTAAAGGAACGATAAGTTGGTTTTAGTAGTAAACTTTGTTTGTGTTTTATTATTTAAAGTTTATTTATGTAGTTTTGCTTTTGTTTTTCTACACAATTTTAATGATTATAACTAACTCATAAAACTCCTAATTTTGTCATAGTTAAACGTTAGTCGTTATCCAAATGTAAACAAAATATATGTTTATAAAATAAGAATTTTAATTTTTTGACGGCCACATTTAAAACAAAAATAATAACTAAATAATTCATTTGTGTTTTGCAGTTCGATCTTTTTTTGCCAATTATTATTTTTAATCTAATTACTAAACATAGAGAAATTGGGTTCCTGAAAACTGTATAAATGCAATAAGGGTCAACAATTCAAAAAATTACCAAAAACATAAAAAAATTAGCATCCGTTTTTTAATTGTTTTTAAATTATTATGTATATAGTTTAAAAACAAATCGACTTAACCATAAACTTACTAATCGGTTGAAAGCAATTTTTTTTTACCTCAAACATTTGTTCTGATTTATATTTGACTTATTTAAAATTAGTTTAAGTTTTCTATCGAGGTTCAGCTATTAATTAATTTTTCAACTTCTTCAGAAAGGTATTAGATAAGTTTTACCTTACAATGCACAAAACTACTTGTTGTATATATAATTAATAATATAAAACAACAATAACTTTAAACAATAATTTGTACCCTAAGTTTTTAAACCTAAAAAACATTAACTTGAAACGTGGCTTTTTGCTAGATTTTGTAATAACATAAATAAACTTTCGAATGTGTAGAGGATAATTTTTTCAACAGCTTTAAGATTAAATTGTATTTAGTAAAAAAACTTGTCCATATGTTAAGCAGACAAAAAGATTGAAGAAAACGCTATTAAAATTATCAGAAACATAATTACCACTGAAGAAATATTTGAAAAAGTAAAGCTAAAAATTTTTAAAATAATGTATGCTATAACAATATCAAGTCAGGTTTTGGAAGACAACATTTTTATATAAGTTTGATTAAATTAAAGAAACCTACTATTCTATAACTAACTGATTTAGCTGATACTGCTTCAGTAAATTAATATAATTAAAAATTTTGAATGTTTGTTTATCACTCAGATTATATAGATACGAAAAGGTTAGCATCAAAATTATAACTCAAAGTGTGGTTATATGTAATCTTTTTTCATTTTATCTGATAAGTGCTAACCTTTTCAACTTAGGTATATTTTCTATAAGGCTAAATAATATCTTTTCACTATTATTTCGATTTAAACTGATAATTAGCTTAAGTAACTTAAAGTTTTTAAATCTTTCTCATTTTTAATACTTTCAATAAATAAAAGGTTTGTTACAAATTATGCTGTTATGAAAAAGCTGTTAGGATGTTGTTTATTATTGTAACAATGCTAGCTAATACTGAATGTTTTTATAATACACTTAGCGTCAGTTTTTTTTGTTGTGTTATAGTTTATAACTTAGATAAACAAATAATTTTATAATAATAAAACAAGGAATTAAGGTATCTTTAAAGTAAAATTCTATTTTTAAAATTTTCTTAATAACTATAATATATTTTATTGTGTTTACCTACTTTACACTTTTAAACATTAAACATTTTAGTTTTTTTTAATGAACATACCTGACTGATCTGATCGAAAAGTGTAACAATTTAAACAGGTGCATGCAATTAAAACTTTTATAAACAAAAAATTACTTTCAATACTTGTTAAAAACAATAGAAGTTTTTAATTTTGGTCACGCCAAAACTGGATTAAAATACCACAAATTTGAGTTTAAGCATTTGGCTGTATAAGTAAAAAGTTGTTTTAAAATTTTGCTTATTTTGTTAACACTAGTATCTTTTACAGATAAATTTATCTTTTAAGTTTAAACACGTTCAATTATACTTATATATGTTGTCATTTTATACCAGCACGTTTTATAAAGCCCTTTGGAAAATATAGCTTTTTAAGGTACAATATGCATTTGGTGTTCGATTCGGTTTAAAAAGTCAAACACTTGTATAAATTCAAAATAATCAATTGAATATACTTGTCTTTTAATGAGGCTATATTTCAATGATGAAGTAGAGCTTTATTAGTCATAGATAACAAAAGCTTTTACATTTGTTAAATCACTATAAATATTATAATCTGACTTCATGTCAATTTAAATCAAACGTTAAATTATACCCAAAAAATCTTTTGTTTGTATATAATTTGCTTCATTTAAAACATATTTATTTTAAAAGCTGAAATCAGATAATTTATTTTTTATAATAACATAAATCTGACAGCAGTTTATTCTATGCGTTATCAACTTGCAGTGCTTAATGCCAATACACGTCAGTTACGGAGCTTTATGGTAATAGCTTAATCCGAGAAATTCATTAAAACTAGTAGTATTTCTTAATTAATCTCGTATGCTTCATTATTTACTCTTAGACCACCTATAAGTAAACGTTATGAGAACACTTTAATGTTTAGTTATCCACCTAAATGATTAAAAAATAATACTTTATATTCTAGATTGAAATTTTATTCTAGATTGAAATTTCATGATTTTAAATTTCTATTTTTAAGTTTCGCTATGTAGCTGTATCTATACTAGTTTTGTATTTGTACAACCATTTGTACATTTCAGACAGTTTAATTTTATTTAAGAACAGTTTCACTTATTCATTCACACAACACCTATAATTTTTAACGTTACAAGAATTTAGTTAATAATTTTATTTAGTATTTTGATCAATGAATTGTGGATTATCATTTATACCCTCTGTTAATTTAATAATGTCGACATAACTTTTTTTTGGTATTATTATGTATGTGTAAATTTAAAAAAAAATAACACAGTTTTTAATACTTTAGAATAAAATTTGTAAATGAGCATTAAATAAGAATTTATTTTATATTATTAGCTGTATTTATTTTACATAATTTACTTATTTAGTAAAAAAGACATAAAATTTATGAACCACTAAGAGAACTTTACATTCTACATTAATAAATATTTTTTTATAAAAATTACTTGTTTCATTTAAACTCATGTTTTGAAACCATATCAATAATATCAATAGTAGCTTTTAGCTGTTGTGTATATATATTAAAAATTTTGTTAATCTTTTTTTTTTCTATGTCTACGTTAGTTAAATTTGCCTTTTCAAAACATAAAAAAAAATAAGTTTAGCAATTACTTTAAAATACCTAACTACTTACTATACCGTAAATTTTCATACACTTCCGTATAAATAGATTTATAAATGATGGTTATTAAAAAACAAAAGAAATTATAAGTCATAAACATACCAGTTGTATGTTTTTTGTAATAAAATACTTGAATATTTAAATGACTTGAGGCTAATCGTGGAAAATTTGTAAATTCACAACCTTAATTTATATTTCAATTACTAATTTGTCATCCTCTACGCTTTTAAAGATCTTGACACAATAGCCTCATGTGATCTTGAAATGTTTCAAGTAGTTTGATGTGTTGATATTTAGCAAAAGCTTAGAATCACAAAAGAAGATAAATTTTCTTGTCGTAAAACTGAGACGGAAAACTTTTCTTAATTTTGGTTGCTGTAGCACTCTTACATCTTCGAAACAACTAAACTAATAAAAATATGCTCTATAAATAAATAGTATGTTAAAATTGAAACTAAAAAATTTAACATTTAGCTTTTTTGTTTGGGAATGAAACATTTTCATAAAAAAAACCCTAAAAAAAATGTTATTACTAGTGTAAAAAGTTTGAAAAAGTTGAATTGCGTATTTTTATACATATATTGTTAGATATTTTAAATAACTAGTAAACAAAATGTTTTTTATTTAAAAGAAAACTAGATAACACTGTATTTTTAAAAATTTTCGAAGCAATTAAAATAAAATCTAACTTTTTACTTTTAAAAGGAATAAATTAAGGTTAACCACTATACGTGTCTTATTTTAATAAAATATAGAATTAAATTTCACAGCCTTTTGTATTTGTAATTATTGTCTTAAAGACTGTGTCTTAAAACCAAAAGATAAATAGCTAGTCAACAAATTTATTATTGCTATTATTACTTCGTGTCTTTTATTACAAGTTGTATCTGGAAAAATTAAATATGATGCATTCTAGAATCCTGGAATTATTGACAAATAAGTTAAGTTTACTCAACATCCATCTTAACAACAAGTAATAAAGTGAAACTTTTATGACGACTTCTTTTTTTGTAACTTTTATTAAGAATTTTTAAGAAGAGAAGTTTTTTTAAGTTCAAATAGATTTCATTTATTTTTATTCACACACTTTTTTTTTAGATCAAGAATTATTATAAAAACTCGAGTATTAAAGCGATTAAAATGTAAACTATTAAGTTTAATGTACACTATTTTGGTTTAAATAATACAATAGTCTTTTTTAAATTCATCTATTTTGCGAAACACTAAGCTTACACTGTCTAATATAAAAAATATTAAACAATTTGGTGTTTTAAAAACACAAAGCACTATAGCACGTTTAATTATTGGTTAGTAATTAGTAAAATTTGTTTTTTTAGTCTTGTTTTCCTATTGAATTAAAATAAAACTAATAAACTTATACTATGATTACTATCAACAAGTTATAGAAAAATTTTAAAAACTTATAAGCAGAAAAGTCCTTTAAGTTACTATAACTAAATCTTAAGGAAAATAAAAGTTGTGTTAAAAATGTTTCCCGAATGTTTACTAATAAAGTTACATTTATGTTTATCTAAAATATTTGATTAGTTTTTAATACAAGTTTTTATTAAAAAAACCACATCAATTAATTAACTACGCAATGTTGGAAACTATTAACCAATTGATAAAAATAATCCAAGGCTAAATCATTTATAAGGTGAGCAAGTTTAAAGTTCCGCAATATAAAATATATTTGCTCAAACATTTCTTAAACAAAAAAAAAACGTAAATCAGTTAGACATTTAAAACTGCAACTTATGGTTCGTCTTCACAAGATTTATTTTCTGGTAACCCAGTGAAAATGATCTCAATTTTAATTTTATACTAAATAAGCAATTAAGTGTTTTTAAAGAAACAAAACATATCTTTCTGTTAAAAAACAATTTTTTTTAACTTAATTTTAATATCATGTTAGTATATATTTTGTTTTAAAAACTGGCGTATTTAACCTTCTTGACTTTTCATAAGTAGTAAGTGTTGAAAATAGTTGAAAGATACAAAAATGTTTATCGTTATAAAAAATATATTTACATTTTTTCATCGTTAATTTACTTATTTTTTGGTCATAAGTTTCTTAAACGTTCGCTATTACAAACATTTTTTAAATACATTAGTGTATATTGTTTTTTATAGGTTTTGTATAAATATTAGCCTAGTGTCATTTTTGAAAGTTGTTTATTTTACAGGTTAATATATTAAAGAATTGTTTGTTTTTCACGTACTTTATCAAATCATGACATGTTATAAAACAGTTACTTAACAAAATTTAGCTACAGAGGGTAAAGTTATATATTACAAAAAAAAAAACCGTTGCATACTTACAAAAGCTTTTTTTTGGTAAAAAACTAATAATATATAAGTTTCAAAAAATAACTTTATTATTTAGTTATAACTTATTTTGACGAGAACAATTATTTTTAGTTATGCATACTTCGTATAGTTAAAAGATAATATATGAACTTAAAATCTTTAAGTCTTTAATATAATTATATAAAAATTACATATGTTTCATACTATTTTGTAATAACTTTAGTAAAGCAGAAAATCATAAGTTTGAACTATTTAAAAATATGAGAACAAAAATAATGTTCTTTGCAGTATACCAAAACGAAAAAAACCAACACATAGATAAAAACTATTTGCGAGAATATATTTTTAATTTTGATATTTTTTTTGTTTTAATGTATAATAAATTACATGTATAAGTAAATGTTAAAAATATAACTTCTGAAATGTTTTTTACCCTTTGAAATGATAACCAATCTATGGTATCTAAGAATAGTACAGCTTGTAGACTTGCTATTAACTTTATCATATTACTAACATTAATAAAGGCATCAACAGCTTGTTACACTCGATAATTTAAAACATTTTGTTACAACTTTTTTTTTTGAAATATATTTGTGTTGAATAAAGAACTTCGTTTGTTTTTAATCAAGTTAAAGAGCAGACTATAATTCAAAAAGATATAATATTTAAAATCCTAAAAAAGTAAATTATAAGCACAAGTACAACATGTTTAGAAAGATTCTAAAACTAAAACTAAAAAGGTAGGTATGTTAGGATGAAAAATATATTAAAAAACCAAATCTTAAACTGAAATGATATATAGACCATTTTATCAAGCCTTTAAGACACGTAAAAATTCATTTTAGTTACAGCTTATAACAAATGTTAATTAAATTTTTTTCTCTTGCAAGATATTATATGCACTTTATTGATGCAAATAAAGGAGTTATTGTTTTTCAAATTTAATTTTTTATATTTTGATATATTTTACTGTAATATTTTCTAATAGATTAAAATTGTAAATTAAAAAAAATATTTTTCAATATAAAATCTAATTGTTTAGCATAAAACTTATACAAAAAAGTTTATCCTTATCTTCAAATACTTAACAAATGCTTTTAAATCTCTGTAAAAAAATCAACTACAAAAAAAAATTATTTGAATAAAGATTATTTCTTTATTTATACTTATTCAAATTATAGCGAAAATAGAATTAAAACGTTTAAGAAATTGAAGTAACTAGCTACTTTAATTGTTAAGCTTAAAGCCAAAATATTTTCATTTCAACTTTTTGTTTGTTTTGATTTTTATCATGGAGTTAAACATAATTGCTTTGATTCTAACTATTTTTTATCAATTTGCAGCTTTGTAATTATTCAAAATAATTTTTTTTGTAAGTTTTGAACTTTCAAGGTACAAGTTTGCATTTACTGTATCTCTAGTAGTTCAAACTTTTAAAAAATTATTTTTAAACTCGGAACGGGTCAAAATTGCACGAAGACAAGTTTACACGAAGGTAAAACTTTGCACAAAAATACTTTTTCACGAGAAGACTAAATTCCTCGAAGGGTATTTTTTCACGAAGGTAAAAAAAATGTAAATTTAAAAAAAAAAAAAACGAGAAAAAAAAATATCTAACCGAAGGTAAGGGTAAAAATGATAGTTGAAATAATGAAAAGAAATAATAATTAAAAATGTTTTTAAAATAAAATAAGTAAAAAGAAATGTTTAGGAAATAAAAAGTTATTGACCGAGGGTAAGGATTAAGGGTAGAGTGATAGTAAAAACAAAAAAAAAACTAATAAACATTAAAAAAAATAATACAAATATTTTAGTTAAAAAAAAATAAAAAATAAAAAAAAGTTACTGACCAAGGAGGGTAAGGGTTAGTGGTAATAGTGGTAGTAAAAGTAAAAAAAAATTTGAACTAAAATAAGTTAAACAAATTAAACAAATTAAAAAAAAAAATAATAATAATAAATAACTATGCAAAAGTACCTTCGTGCAATTTAGTCCCCTTTTGCAATTTTGTCCGCTCGTGCAAATTTTACTTATACCACTTTTAAACTAGTTGTCAGTCTTTTAAATAACTTTGTTACTAACTTTGAATCCAAAGTATATATAAAAATCTGATTGAATTGGAAAGTTAACACTTAAACTTTTTTCAACAAAAAATGTTGCTAAACTATTATGCTTCATCATGGTTTATAACAAATTTCGTTTAAATTTTCTACTTACAATGAATTTTTTTCATAATAAGTTGCAGCAGCATCCTGCCTGCAAAAAAAAATAGGAAACAGCTGATGCTTGAGTTTTAAGTGAACCTCATTGTGAATAAATATCATAAAAAGTTGTAATTAAAATTTGGAGTGACTTTAAGATTACGTATGACATACGTATGATAAAGAAATACAATCACATATTTCTCAACAAGTGGTTTAATAATAATTAATTTGTTTGAATATACTTAATTAGTCGTCATCAATCTTTTATAAGCAACAAAATATCATTAGGAATATAAGTTTATCAACAAATGTCAATGAACTTTTTCCACATACTAAAAATTGAAGTATGCATCTATGTTTAATCAACCAAGTTAGACAATATTAAATGTAATTAGATAATAGTTAGAAAAGTAATAGTTAGAAAAAGTTAAATGTAGTTGAGATTGAAGGTCTGTTGTTGTAAACCAGCTACTAAATTTAATTAAAGTTGTAAATTATAAAGTGAATTATAATAGTTTCATAAATAATAAATCATAGTTAAAAACTCAACAACAACTAACAAAAAGCTTTGTTATATTGTAAACAACACTTTTTTCTAAAAAATGTTAAATGAGGTAATAAAAAATAGGGCTAAAAATTAACAGATGTTTGCAATTTTACCGTGTTATCTTTACCGCATCTATAGAATGTATAAAATGATTTGACTAATTTAAAGATATTTATACATTCATAACTCTTTTTTTGCACTATTAAATTTTTTATCGTTTGCATCAAAATTTTAGTTGTTTTTAAAAGTAACTACATGTTTACTAACATTGTATGGCAATAATAAATAGAAATTATTGGTATTTTATAACATCACAGAAGCTTTTTATAACTATTTAAGAATAATTTCTACTAATATTTTATACAAAGTTTTAGTATAAAAAAAATAAAAATTATAGTGTACTTAACTTATTAATAAAATATTATAATAATAAACTATTATACCAACAATCAAAAGGTTTTTTTGATTCGAAAATTAAATTTAAGAATGCAGTTGTCAAATTGCATTATCTACTTATTAAATTAAAAACGTTTTTTTTTTATTAAGCTTGACTAAGATCATATTTAGTTTTAATAAAAGTTGTTATAAAGAACACAGAAATATAAGTTAAAAGTTATAACAAAATTTGTAAATACAACAATCACTATAATAATAAACACGTAGTACTCAGTTTATTGACGTCATTACTATGGAATGTTGTTTATTTGTACAAGTCACAAATACTATAAATGCTTTATTTGAAAAATTTTAAACGTAGTAATTACTTACGTGTTGTTATTTCCAATAAATACTGTTAATTATCTTGGAAATAAATCAAAGTTGTGTAAAAAGATTACTTAAACATTTAAAATTTTTTATCTTCTTACTTTCTTGAAATAATTTCACCTTATTCAATTTGTATTAACCAAAAAAAATCTGTGCAAAGATTAAGAATTTGAAAACTTCTTCTTTGAGATATTTAATTACTATAGTACTAGTAAAACAGTTTTACTTACAATAACATGTTTTCAAATAATTAAACATGTAAAACTTAAATCATTATGTTATGGATAAATCAAAAAGTACTTTGTTTTTAATAACAAAAGCTTTTGTAAAGTTTATTATAATATTGTTGTACTGTTTTACTTAATAACATGTTTCTATTACGTGACTTGTGATATAATAAAAGTTACTCTTTATTGTAATCTTTACTTATATGTAGTTTTATGTTAATTTAATCAACTAAAAATGTAAACAATAAAGTTATTCTTTAATTTTTTTAAACTTGTTAAGTATACTTAAGAAAAATAGTATGTATAAATTGTTATTTTATCTGTACAATACAAGGTGTGTGAATAATATTTATTTTTTTTACAAAATTTTGTGTAGACTTTATAATTTGAACAGCTGTAATTTTTGCGAAAACATTTTTATAATCTATACAAAGGTTTAAAACATAAATCATGATTAAGTTTTCAATATGTCAAACTTAAGAAGTTTTTATATTAAATATTTATTTCGTAGATATGCTTAACATTGTAAACTATAAATAACATTTAGGTGAGACAGTGAAAATATTAATATAATATTTTTTAGTATTTAATCTTCAAAAGTTTGTTTGCACAAAAAAAATAATTAAAATGTTTAATGCTAAGTTCCATAAAACTATTATTAAAAACTGTTGAAAAAATAGTTGTATTTAGCAATTCAATAGTTTCCTAAATTGTTTTAATACCAAACAGTCTATGTTGACATGAATAAAACACATTAATTAATATAAATAGCAATAAGAATACCTATATACATGTAAGATTCTTTAGTTGTAGTATTATAATTTAATTGAATACAACACTCCTATATATGGTATCAAATAAACTATACAAGGTAAACAAAATAAAACTATTTTTGTTTATTAAAAATAGGGATTTTACTATATGTAATAAGCTGTTTTTTAGGTTATGTGTAGGTCATGTTATAATATTTATAAACAAACATGTTTGTAAATATATGTCAAGTTGATTGTTAAAAAAAAATCCTAAGATTATAAGTAGCTTGGAATACAAATAGACCGTTCCACTGCTTAATAGCAGATTTAAGCTACAATATTGTGAAACCGTGATAGTACTTAGTAAGCGTTTGCTATCTGAAGGTCTTGTTGTTATTGTATATCATACTAGTTTATAAGTATAAATTATTTAAATACATTTTTATTTTTTGAATTAAAGGTTTTTTTTTCTTGTTTCTATTATTATACGAAACAGCTTATAATAAATAATAATAAAATAATAAATAATAAAAATAATTAAAAAACTGTTAACTTTTATAATGATAAATAAGTCATTTTAAAAATATATCATAACTAAAAATTTTAAAGCTCATTTATAACGTTTTTTTTTAACTTATCAATTGAAAATTCTAAAATAATAAAGAACAAAAAACAAGTTAAACTTTGGTGAAACAATATACAAACTCTATTTTCTTAATAGAATTTATACAATTAAAGGGAATTTTTAAAGATAAAATTCAATTTAAGTACTAAACTCTCACAGACTTTTTATCGGAATTAATATTTAGTATTGCTTATTTACTATTGCTTATTTAATTAAATTACAATTTGGGAGTCTACAGACTAAGTTTAAGCTAATTAATATTACTTTTTGTTTTAATAATTCTTTGATGTTTTATTTTGTTTTTTATTTACTTAAACAAACATTAAAGAATTGAATTTTTTAAGTATTTTTAATATGTTTAATGTTTTAACAGATCGGTCAAGAAGGAAAGTATTGTTTTATAAATTTTTTTCGAGTTTTTACGTTCTAAAAATTTTCTTTTTTGTGGTTAGGTTTTTAATTAAGCTTAGTTACTAAAAAATCATGCAAGTACTTTGTTGAAACTAATTTTGAACAAAATTTTTACATTTAACAACTTATTTTACAAATTGAAATGAAATTAATTTACATATATTAGTTTTATTGTCCCAAACTGTAGTTAAAAGATCAAAGTACTATGTAAATAAATGACTAAATTAAAATTGATGGAAAAATTACTTACAATATTTGTGTCTATGTTTTTTTTTCATCATTACCGTCTTGAAGTTTTTCAAAAGTTCTAATTATAAAGTTTATATTACTTGTTATAAGTTACAAAAGGTAAAAAACCAAAAATAAAAACACGTTTATAAAATGAAACTTTGTTATAATTCTCAACTACAAAAGTTAATATTATGAAATTAGTACAACAACTTCTTTAAACTAAAGGTGAAAACAAGTATATTTCTGTAGTACTTCATAGTTTTTATAATATTAATACTACCACTTGTCAGTCTAGGTTGTTAATTTGGTCAATAAACTTTAAGTGGTGCTTGTATTTTTGTTAAGTGGTTCAGTTATAGTAATGCATTTTAAACAACACAATTATTTATTTGCTTTAACTATAAATAGTTTTATCAATTAGAATTAATGTTTAAAGTTAAACATGTTAAAATCAGTTTGTGTTCTGTTTTGCTGATACTAATGTTTCGACCTTACTTTTATATTAATTCTGTCTATAAGAAATTGAATTTAAGCCTGTTAGTTTCGTAAGTAAGCATTGAACAAGTACTTGTATACTTTTTAAGTTGTTTATTTATAGTAATGCTATTTGGAAAATACCTTTGTTTGCTCTAAAAATAAAGTGATTTGTATTTATTATAAGAATTAAAATAAATTTTAAAAATCGTACATGTTAAGTACAATTTATGTTCAGTTTTGCTTTGACATACCTGTAGTCATTATTAAATGCTGTTTTACTACAAACTCGGATTAGTGATTATTTGTAAATACACTTAAATGGTGCTTGTATTCTCGTTAGGTTTTTCATTTCAACAAAAATTATAATTACCGCCCTTCATGTTATGTACGTTTAAAACAAACATTTATACTTTTGCTTAATAGTAAACTTTTTGTTTTCATTTCAAAAAAAGTATTATATACTTATTTTTTATAACCAATCATTTGAAAATTATTATCCCAGTAAAAATGAGTGGCATTCTAAGTTTGTATGAACTAAAATTTTATTGACAACATTAGCAACAACTTTTGTACGAGCTCCTATTAAATACATTAGCAATCCTTGTTGACTTTTGTCGATTACTAAGTCAAGTGTTGATTTTCGACAAATTATAAGTGTTTTTAACAGCATGCAGTTTTCAATTATGCATAGTAATTAATGCCATTGTTATAAGAGTACTCTACCGCCGGTTTATAATGCATTTTCATTTAAAGTGTTGCAATAATTAATTTATTTCACATGTAACTTTTAAACTTTTATCAGTTGTAGTTCGTTTTGGATGCTAGTTAGAAATTTTAGTTAAATATTTTAGCGATCATTAATGTTTTTTATATAAACGTTTAGGCATGTTTTTTTCTCATAAGTTTTATGTTGTACAAAAATATTATTGTAAATCATTTACGTTTGTTGTTATTATAGTTTTGTCTTTGTTTTTTAAAGTTAGAAAAAACTATTACTTAAAAAGGATTTACGAAACTGTTTAAAAAACTCCTAGTGTCTTTTAGGTGATTATGATGAAATAACTTCAAGTGTTTTTAAGTTAAACTGAAATAAAAAAAACAAATGTGTAAATTATATTTTGTACTGTTACTTATAAGTAAAAAAAATTTTAATACAAACTTCATAAACAAATTAGATTAAAAATTTAAATTAATTCATTAACCAGAAAACTGTTTAACATGAGCTATACAAACTTGATTTTCTACATTTTTGTTTTGAAATTATCAATTATCAATGCAAAGCATAAAGTTTACTGGAACCCTGATGTGACACAAAAGTAAGTTATTTTAATAAAAATAAATGAATTTTGTTTCTTTTTATGAATTGTTTAATAGGAAATATTTAAAGTTTAAAGTTACCATAGTTAGTTAAAAGATTTTGGATGTAAACTAAGCAAAATATTTAAACTACTATGAAAAACTTCTTATAAAAAGTTAACTGTACAAACTTCGTAAATTAAATTTAAAATAAAATGTTAATAATTTTAGCTTGTATTTATT
>NW_028139277.1:0-134305 GCF_965202585.1 Thalia democratica
AATCAAGTGGTTGGGTTTATAATTTGAAATAGTCTTATAATATAATATAACACTGTAATATATGTTTAGCTTACGTTATTGAATAAAGTTTATAATTTATTTTAGTATCAAATGTTTTTTTTTAGGGAAAACCCCATCACGTGCTGACTGACATCGAAGAAAACTCAGTGGCTGATAAATCAGGTATTAAAGTTTAAATAAAAGATTAACCTTTGATCAAATATATAAACTTCTGTATTAAATTACAGAAAATATTTTTTATTACAAACAAATTACAAAATGTTAAACATTACAATAGTTTATTAAGCTGATAAATCAGGTAAGTAATCAAATAAAAATTAAAGCTTTTTGTTAAGAAATAAAATAAGAAATTATAAAATTACAGTTTTGGCCAAGAAATAAATTATGATATAAGTCAAATATTTAGAATAAACGAATAACAGTTGATTAAACTATATTAAAATTAATAAAGAGTCAGGTATAAATAATGAACATATTTTCAAATAAATGCGTTAAATCTAAAAAATTACCAAAATACAGGAATCAAGAATAACGAGGTACTGGCTTCTGTCAATGGACACAGTGTTACGAAAGCTACGCATAAAGAATGTGTTGATAAAATTAAGTTGGTTTTGATATGGTATTATGTTTGGATGTAAAGTTTTAACGAAATATTATTTTTGAGAAAAAAAAATTATAAGATAGTACGAACTTCTAATTCAACTTATAAAACAAAAAGCATGCATATACTGGTTTATTAATTACTTTAATAAAATATTTTGGTGTAACTTTTAAACTTAAGGCTTTAATAAAAAAAACAAATTATACTTACATCCAAGTCTTGTCTTATAAAACAATTAAAAGGTTTAAAAATAACAAAACAAAAACTTTTTAACAAAACCGATGAAAAATAACGAAAATTAATAGTAAAAGTATTTTAAGAAAAACATTAAATATTAATCAAAAAAAAAAAAATTGCTACAAACAAGAGTTACAAATAAAACTTATATAGTTTAAAATAGATTTTGATACAAATAAAAAAACTATTTTACTTAAACTTCAACTTTTTCAGGGAATCAGGAAACTCGGTATCCCTGACAGTAGGATCCATGTCTACAATGGACACCTTCTACAAACTCAACATCGAAGTAAACGACGAGTTTATTGACAGCTGGCCGGAAGAAACATGTTTCAGCAAAATTGACATCGGAGATTTTGTTTCCGCTAGAAGCGCTGCTAGCAACGATGACAAAGAGGTTCGAGTGTTGTTACTAAAAATACCCATGAGTTTTTTTTTTTCTTTAAATATCAGTAATGCTATATTAATTTTAAGTATTACTAAAAAACATATACATTTAAACAATTACTTAAGTAGAAAGTTTTACTAAATAGAAAATTGTAAGTTTTTGCTTAAATTCGTCAAAGCTTCATTAACTTTAGTAATTACAGATGTAATGAATTCCTTAGTGGTTAAATATTTTTATTTAGTATTTTGGCATAGCCACTACAGCAAAACACTACTTTTATAAAATACATCTTTTTGATGTTACGAATTGTATCAAACAGCTAATATGCTTATTTCTACTATAAATTATTCACCCAGTACATCAAAAATTTTTAATATGTTAATTTATGCATTTCTGTTTAAGGAACACCTACCCCGTTTGTGCCACCTGGTGAAGGACCAACACTCCTACTCCTTCTACCTGAGAGACGAGGAAGGTGTGCACGTATTAGAGCAAGTTGAGGAGGAGGGATCCGCTTACAAGGCCGGAGTGAGGGAGGGTGACGTCATAATCGAAGTTAACGGGGTGAACGTTCTGGAGGAGAGCCACGACGAGGTTTGTGTGACGTCATATTTTTTGTGCCATGCTGGTTATTAAAGATAATTATCTAAGTAAAAGTACATTTAGATTTTCACTATATTGTATATTGGGGTTTGTAAGATATATAAAAAAATATACAGTTATAGTGATATTCTAATTTATAGAGAAGTATACTGTATACCATAATAAAAATTAACAAGACTAAGTATTAAGTTATAAGTTAGTTTTCATTGTTATATTAAGTTGATAATAAAGTTTTATATATATCTTTTATCTTTTTTGTAAGTAATTAATACAAACAGTCTTAACTAGCTTTTTATCTTTTAGTACATTCTAACAGTTTTCGAGAAAAAATGTAAAACTTTACATAATAGATTTTGTAAAAGTTAAAAGCTACTGATTTTTAAGTTTTTCTTTAAGATATTAGTATGAAATAAATGTGTAAGTCTTTGAACTACTTAAAGCTATGGCATTTACAAAACATTATTCTGGTAAATATGAAAAAGCTAAAATCATTTGAAATGTTGAAAAGTATTTGATTTTTAAAACAATTGCATTTCATTAGTTGAAAGAAAATATTTAAAGTCACAAAGTTCAACATTATAAATCAAATGCAAACAACAAATTTACTGTAATTTATTATGAAAGGTATTATTGCAAAAACACACCTTAAATCAATTAATTATTGTTTGTAATGTAAACAATAGTTTTTGTTATTTTTGTTATAAATATGAAATAATTTTAGTTTAGTCTTAGTTGTTTTCTTTACTTTTGCATTAAATTCTTATAAAATGCTTTTTTTTTTAAACACATTCTTGTGAAGTTTGTTTTTAATTTTTAATTTTAATTTTTAGCTCATTAAATACTAAGTTGTGCTAAGTCAAGAATAATAGCTTTATAATTTTGAACTAGTGAACTATTTGAATCCTAACAACAAAAACAGCTATTAAAATATAGGTATATAAATATAACAGCTATATATACTATCAAAATTTTTTACTTTGTAACATAAATAATGACTTTTCAACTAAGTCGTTTAAATTAAAGTTTTATTTTTATAACATTACCTTTATATTGATTAAAGCCCGATCAATTTGTAATTAAGATACCATGTTTATCTTGAAAATGTTAAACTTTAGTTGTTTTTTATTTTGCAATGAAAAATATGAACACAACATATAATTTTAAAATAAACACAAAAAGAATATTATGTTGTAGGTAGTAACAAGAATACGCGAAAAGAAGGACAATGTAACATTCTTAGTAGCAGATGAAAAAACAAGAAATCACTTTAAAGCTAAAGGAATTGTTATCACTGCTGCATTGTTGAAACATAAAGTTGAAGGTAAATACTAATGCGAATAATTTTTTTATGTTTAAATGTAAATTAATGTAATAAATGACTGTTAAAATCTAAATTATAGAAAAATTTAAAAGTTGGCACAAAAGTTTGGCTTATTTTTAATAAGTGCTTTACCAGACTAAAAAACGTTTAATTATCGATCATTAGTACAACACGTCCTAATTTCCAAAAAAAAAAAGATTTTTTAATAAAGTTGAAGTAAAACCGTGTAAATGTAGTAAAAAGTACATCAAAAACTTTTAAAGACATTTTATAAATTGCACGGTAGTTGTGATGTACTGTATAAGTAAAAAATTTATTTATAAAAAACATAAGACATCAGTAAACAAAGCTTGAAAATGTAAAGTACATGAAAATTCCAAGGACGTACAAACTTTTACTAGATTTTATGAAAAATTAATACAAATAATTAGTGATCGTAAAAACTATAAAGCATGCAGCAAAGCCGCATAAATTGTTTTTTTACGATAGTATAAAGTAGTAATGTTCTCACGTAATTTTCATTGAAATATGTTTCAAAAAATTTAAAATTTAGTCGTGTTACTTTCTTTAAACAGAACTCATGAGATAATAACAAAGAAGTCTGTACTACACAACTATACAATGTTTTCAAAATGTTGATGGTTAAAAAACAACATCAAAATAGGCAACAAAAAATAATTATCTAAAAACTGCTTTATTTGCTTGTTACAAGCTAATTAATGTTTTTCCTATCGAGCTAGTTTTAAAACAGTTTTAAATAAGTGTTTTTTCGCATTACAATCCAAACAATCTTTGTTATGACGTCACAGAAGCTTTACAAGCACCATCATCAGACGATCAACCGAAGCCTCGCTACTGCCACCTGGTGAAGGACAGGACTTTCGGTTTCCACCTGACAAATGACCAGAACTGCGACAGACCCGGGCAGTACGTCAGACAGGTGGCCGAAGGGGGCGTGGCTGAAGTTGCCGGTATCAAGGAAGGTTGGTATTATGACGTAATAATAAGAATAAGGATATTGTAGTTTTAAGTATTTGTAGTAGCGTGGGTAAAGGAAGTTTAGTATATTATTACGTAGTGGTTTTTAGTGAGATAGGAAGGTTGCAGAAGGTAGTGTAGCTGATATTGCTGGTGTTGAAAAAGGTAGGTATTATGACTTCAAAGTATAGCTGTTAGTGATATGATTAGAACTGAATGCTAGGTAGAGCTGGTATAACTTGGATTTACGAAATTAGTAGTTACTAAGACGTATCAATAGTTAGTTTGTCTTAGTTACTCAAGCAGGAGAGAGGCGCTGCTGACATGGCTAGGGTAAAGGAAGGTGATTGTACTGATAATTAATAAAAATAAGTGCATAAGTTAAATGACTAAAGTTAGTTTGCTTGTTTTGCTGAAGTTAAGGAAGGTAAGTAGTAATGAGCTGTTAGTTTCGGTTGCTATAATACCTCTTATTTTTCTTGATTTAAGTTTTTGTTATTATTATTAAATAATAAGGTATAAAATTTTGTTTCAATAATTTTTGTACCGTTAAAAGTTATCTTAGTATAATTAGTCGCAAAGGGCAGTAGCAGATATGATCAAAGGATCAAAGAAGGTTAATGTTTGTGACTTAGTATCTAAAATATTTTTCGGACTAAAAAGTAAACAAATCTAGTAAGTACACCAGACTTGAAAAAACCTCTGAGCAAATTAATCTAATTTATAATTGTAGTTAAAAATAGTTGCAAGGCTAGTTTGATAATAAAAGTAATTATAGGGTCGTTGCTTAGATTTAGGAAGCTTAGTTGACAATAACAGGTGAGTTTTTAGTTAAGGTTAGATAAAAGTATGACAGTTTTTTTTTGTGATCCTTTTGTTAAACTTTAAGGTAATAACTTTAATATTGTTTCAGTTTAAATTTAGAAGTAGTTTTGACGCAACAAAACAAAAACTCAAACATTTTTAAAACTAACAGGTGACCGTATAATTGAGATAAACTCAACTAACATTGAAGAGAAGAATCATCAAGAAGTAGTTGCAATGATTGTTGCCAGCGGTAAGGAGGTAAGTGTGTTTTAGCTTAATATTTTTTTATGATCAAAGTTTTCAACTTTTTGTGCAAAGATAATCGACTTAAACAGCTTTTACCATAATATATATACTAATCTGCTTAAAAAGTGTTTAAGGTCTTATAAAGTAGTCAACATTAACTTGTTTTTTATATTAATGATAGACTTTGTAACATTGTTGATAAATATTCAGTTTATTTTAGTGTCGTTACAACTCTGATTGAAGTACCTCTTTTCACAGGTGAACTTCCTAGTAGTTGATGAAGAAACTGATCTTCATTACAAGAACCTGAAAGTTCCAATCACAATGAGTTTTGCTGACCGCAGTCGCTATGACCCCTGCTGAAGGTTTGACACTCAAGTTAAAGTTAATGTACTAAATACTATAAAAAAAAGTTTTCAAGATTTAACAAAAAAAACATTTTTTTTGTTGTTTCCATAATATTGGAGAGTGTGTAAATAAATGTTTATTATAAGTATTTGATTCTTTATTGAGATACAAAAATGGTTCAAGTATTGTACCGCTTGATAGCATCACTTGATCAGCTATTTTTTTATAATCAAACAATTACAAAACAGACGACAAGCAATCAGTGGCATCAGAGAAAGCCTCAGTAACTGAATCAGTACACTCAGTAGAAGTACACGCAGAGCCTGAAAAAGTTTGTTAAAAATTTTTCAATTTTTTGAAGCAAGTTAAAACGTAAAACTTTTAATATCTTAATAACTTTGCCTAAAATTCAAAGCATCCTTGTGATCTATTTTGTTCAGTTTGTATTTTTTTAAAGCTTTATCAAAGACTAGATTTGTTTAAAACACATTAGGTTGTAATGTAGCTCTACACTGAGATTTTGTTTGTTGAAACTAAAACGAGCTACACAGCTCATTATTCAACTTTGAATACTCATTATAAGCTGCTAGTTACCGCGTGTCTTGTGTGAAGTTTGCTTTTTAACTTCACAGCCGGAGATAGTAGTCGACGAACCGGCGGAAGACAAGGAAGACTCTGACAAGGAGGAAGACTCACCGCTCAGGGAGGCAGCTGAAGATCTGGCGGCGGTGGCAGTGTTGAAGGAGGTGATCGATCAGGAAGAAGAGGAAGAGGTTGTAGAAGAAGCCGTTGAGGAGCTGAAAGAGGAAATACAGGAGAGGATCGAAGAAGAGTTGGAAGACAAGGTGAGAGTTTTTTCGGCAAAAGTAGCAACCGTGATTGTGTATAATCTATATAGTGTATAGCAGTAAAATAAAGTTTTTTGATATAAAACAGTGTTGCTCTTACAAGCTCACAACTGTGCGTGATTTTTGAAAAGCTTTAGAATCACCGAAAACTAAAAACAACAAAAAATTACGCAGGTTGGTGAAGAGGCCGCTGAAGAGATCGCGGAAAAAGCAGCTGAGGAAATCGTTGAAGAAATGGTCGAGGAAGCTAAGGAAGAGGCCAAAGAAGAGGCAGTCGAAGAAGTCCTCGAAGAGATGAGGGAAGAGGCGAGAGAAGAAATTGCTGAGGAAATTAGAGAGGAAATCAAAGAGGAGATTAAAGATGAGATCCGTGAAGAAATTCGTGAGGAGGTTAGTTGTTATTTGTTTTTTTTTGTATGTCTTAAATAACTTTGTAAACTTCTGATGCTTTAACACAAAAATACTTTATGCTGTAAACAAATTAGCAAGTTTAGTTTTCAGTTTGCATTCAGAAGTAAAATTAAATCTACTTTTAAATATTTTAGAGTCCTTAGAGAACTCTTCTTAGACGATCTTTATCAAATAAAAATCCCATTTTACCAAAACATGAACACAACTTCCAGATCATTGAAGACGTCGTGGAGAATGCTTACGAGGACGCCATCGAAGAAAAACGAGAGAGTGAGGAGGAAATGCGAGAGAGGCTGAAGGAAGAGCTGAAAGAGCAAATGAGAGAGGAAGAAGAACAGCGATTGAGAGAGGAAGAAGAGACGAAAGCGAGAGAGGAGGAAGAGAGGAAAGCGAGAGAAGAGGAAGAGAGGAAAGCGAGAGAGGAGAAAGAATCCCAGGAAGAGATGATGGCGAGGATCAGGGAAGAAGTCAGGAAGGAAATGGAAGGTTGGTTGTGAAAAAAAAAAGGTTTTTAAATCAAATTTGCAGTGATTTTGTTTAAAAGCAGGGCTGTTGTATGGCTTTCTTAGATGTAGCGGTTCTAAAATTTTAATATTTTGTACTTAATTTGTTACGACTAAATGCATGACATTCTTAGTGTGAGAAACCGTAGAAATCACAAACGCTATTGTACATAGTTGCAAGGTCTACTGAACAAAAAAAAAACATCTTTAAAAGTTTTTATTTTTGTGTTCATTAGGGCGTGTATTTTTTATGCTCAGTAAAACGAAAGATTGTGTGGAGATTACAATAAGTTTTTCTTGCATGTTTCATGTTGTGTTGAGAATTTTTAAACATAAAGTTTGAAATGTCTTAAGTAAATTTGCAAAATCTTAAAGATAAAATTTAATTTGAAAGTTTTAGAAGTTAGATTTGTGCACTTGTTTTAAAACTTTTTGAATAAATCTTGAATACAACTTTAGTTCAAACTAGCTGCATGAAAATACGTCTTTATTTAATCTTGTTTCAATTCAATTACTTAATACAGTGATGTATATCTCTTATTTAGAATGAACAGCATGTTTTATAAATGCGAGCTGTTCATTTGTGACTTATGTTGATTTCAAACTCAATTATTTTAAAATTGATCGTATTGTTACCACACTTTTCAAAAAAAAACTTTAATTAATTTGATTAATTCTTTACAATAATCAACTTCAAGTTTACTGTAAATATTTTAATTTAAATAAAAAAGATTAGTCTAATCAAGAATATTAAGTGAAAATAATCGATAAGCAATTAGTTTTGCCAATTATCAGAAAGTAATTATAGCATGTATGATTCAAACATCTACTACTCCATAAGATCTAAAACATAAAAACTTAAGCTATTTAAAAATACTTTTGTATTAAAGTCTTTTTTACTTAACAACTGATTTTTTCATAGCTATAAACGCTTAATAATGCCTCAATTAAATACAAATTTTTGAAAATACATTCTAGTTTAGATATACATTAGTTTAATTTTTAAATAGTGCAAAGTTGTTCAGTAAACTTTTTTGACTTTTTGTTTAGCGACTTTTATTCGTCATTACAACACATTAAGGTTGGTGTGAAAATTATTTGAAATTAATTTATAGATTTGGCAGTTAGAATTAAGAAAGAAATTTCCGAGTTACAGAATAATTCGTCATATCCTTCACATTTACTCATTAAAATGAATATAGCCGGTTTGTAATTTTATCTTGAAAATATTAAACGTAATCTAACAAATCAATTAAATTACTTAAATTCAGAAAAAATAACATAAAAGCATCCATATTGAAAGTGGTTTGAACTTTTTCTTACCCTTAGCATAGTTAAAAAAATATTTTAAAAAGAATTTAAAAACTCGTTATAACGTAACTACAGAAAGTTGACACTTTAACACTATTGGATTTTTAGTTGTTTTAAAGGCTTGTAAAATTTATTTCTAGTTTTCTACTAAACTGAAAAATGTCCCCTAAATGCAAACTATTTCTCCTAACAGCTGAAAAAGCAGCAGCAGCGATCGCAGCCATCCCAGTGCCCCCATCGCCCACATTGAGCTCAAAATCAACCAACCGTGAAGCTGCCCCCAGCAACGCAACCAGCAACGCCCCTAGCAACGTGACCACTCCCAGAAAGGAGGAACCCAAGGTGATCCAACCCCAGGTTTCCATCAACGAGGTGAAACAGGTGCAGCTGAAACCAGTGAACCGTGTCCAGGAGACCCCGGATCGTCATGACGACCAAGCTGAGGAGGAGAACCCGAGACCCGTGAGGATGTCGGTCAGGGACAGGATGGCCATGTTTAACGGAGGCGGAAAACCGAGGTAATTGTAAAAAAGTGATTAATTTTTACACACGAGCTAATCTAAATATTCATTTATAAATAAACCAAATTATTGTCACATAAGTATATAATCAGTTTAAAATTTGTACAGCCAAAAATAAAATAAATGAATTGTAATAAAACTATTTCATCGACAATAACTCATAACTTATAAAAAGAATAAAACTGAAAAAAAATATCTTGAATTCGGCAAAAACTGTAATTAACTTCTTTTAAAACGCTTATAAGTATAAATTGAATATTTAAAAATTAAAACATAATACGTTGTTAAAAGTTTTTGGAAAATTCTTCGAACAAAAAAAAATAATTTTAAATAATCAGGTACACCCCACCAAAAGTCGATTCCCCCGTGGTCGTCAACGGCAACGTCAACACATTGGAGAAAGTGACGGAGGCTGTCGTCAAGTCGCCTACTGTGACGTCATCAACTAAGAAGAAGAGACCCTTTACGTTCGCCTCAGCCAATCAGATGAGCTTCAAGATCGTCGAGTCGACGCCCACGATCAATTAAAACATCCGCTCTATGGCAGTATAAAAAGGTATTTTTTTAAACTAATTTTTATACCTACTGATAATTTTTCTAGATGTTGTACAAATTGTGAATATAAGTTACTAAAGAGATATTAATTAAGCTGGTAACTGATATTTAAGCTTTACAAATATACCAACAGTTATAAAACATTTAAAGAAAAATTGTTATTGCTAATTTGATAAGCACTATTATATAAATGTATAATTAGTCGATAAGCTTACAGTTTGATTGATTGAAATTGTTTTTTTACAAAAACTTCTACAACATCTGTTTTTTTTTTTCAGGTAAACATACTCTAAGACTTTCTGCTTCCAAATTTAGTTACCAAGTACTTCTCAAAAAAAAAATTGATACCGGAATATTACAAGTACTCGTTGTTGTTAAAAGAAAATAATAGCTTCTTTTTTTATAGTACAATATTTTGTTTTGGTTAATACGTACTAAATAATCATGGTAATAATTAAGCAAAGTTTTCAACAGTTATATTTCATAAAGTTTTAAGTTTTAATATCTCATTTGTCTATATTTTACTGTTTTTATTGTTTATAGTTGTTTTATACGATAAGAAGGTTTGAGATAAGAGTTTTCTTTAATTACAAAACTTGTTTTAGTTTATTAGTGAAGGCGTTTGAGTTTGCAAGTATTTATAAGTTAAGAAAAGTTATTTTAACATGTTTCTAAAGTTAAAAGTTTAAAAATATCACTATTGTCTTGAATTATTCAAGTTTTCCATTAAGTATTTGTTATAGTTACAATAAAGTTAAAATCAAGTTTTTACTTTTCGAACTATTTCAACATTTTTATATGCGTTTTATTTGTAAATATGTTTTTCTTAAAGCTATTTATTTTTCTATGACAGCTTTTGTTTTCTTACATAATTATTATTCGGATGCAAAATATTTTGTTGTCAATTTTATTATTTTTAAAAGTTTTGAGCTCATGTCGATGCAAAAAAAGTCATTATAGTATTATAAATGACTATTTAAAATGTATATAATTTTTTTAGTTAATCTGTACAAAGTTAATTATTTTTTTATGAAAAGACAATTGTATAATTTAATTCGAAGCCTTATAGTTTACTAATTTTACTCGTTTTTCGAATGTAAATATTATTTTGATTGTGGAAGCTTTGTGGCAATGATTTTAAAAACTTGGTTTCATATTTTGTAAATAAAACGAACTTTCTATAAAAATGTTAGTTTTGTAATTGAGTTTTAACTTTATTTAAGCTTTACCTTATTAAAAAACTTACTAAAATGTGATAATATATTTTTTAAATTAATTTGTATGTTTATGTTTATTAAGAAAAATTTCAACCATTATTAAAAAAAAATTTTGCTATTATACACAAACCGCTATACCTAAAGTAAAAAATATTTTGTTATACCCTTGACTTCAAATAACAAAAGTCATTTTGGTCATAATATACAGTTTATATATTGATAAATTACCACTTTAACAATAAAGACTTTAAAAAAAATAGCAACAGCTATGTAATAATTTCTAGTTATTAATTTTTAGTAAACTCATACTTAGTTCTATTTGTATACAAAGCTAAAAAGTAAAGTATTAAACTAGTAACAAACTTTGTTTAAAAAATTGTTTTGTAGTTTCAGTCATATCTAATTCTACAAAACTATTTAAAAAATAAAATCAAACATAAATTATAAATCACTACAAACTTTTTTTACATAACATTATACGCATTATGTACAATTGTTTGTACTCAATTAGCAAGTAAATTGCGTTGTAATAGCTAAACAAACAAAACGAACGTGAAAATCCAAGGTCATTAAACTAAATATGACAATACGTAATTTTATTTTTTGATTACTATTAATAGAATAAGGTGCAAATGAACAAAAAAAAAGCTGCCAATATACGTTTTTCTAAAAATATAAACTTGATCCGATAGTGGAAACTGAAAATTTGAGATCGGTCAAACTTAAGTTACAAACATTTGTTGCTTAAAGTTTAAAACTATTTAACTTTTTAGAATCTTGTTCAAAGTAAAAAAAATTAAATTATTTAAATGAAGTTATGTTAACAAGATACCATTCTTTTTACTATTTAAAAGTCTTTAATGTGAGCGAAATTGCAAACCCAAGTTGCAAAATTGCAAACCTTAAATAAATGGTTTTCCAAAGCGGGTAATACTATAACGTAAATTTATAGCTTGTTTTTAGAACTAAAGGTTTATTTACCTACCATTGATACAAAAGCTATTTGATTAGACATACATAGCACATAAAAAATTCAGCGAAATTAACTAACATCGCAAATCGATGTCTTTTATTCAACTTCTTCTTGAACTGTTGTAGTTATAGAGTAAAATTAATCAAAAATTACTAAATGTATGTTTCTAGTTTTACAGTTTTTAAGGCAAGTACGTTTGTGTTTAAATATAGAAAAATTAATACAATTTTTTACTATAAGAATGCACAAAAAAAAGATTATTATTTTGCAAATGACAATTCTTATAGAAACTAACTAAAAACTCTTGTTGTAAATAGCAAGAGACGATATGCATCTTAATTTTAGTTTCTAAATTCCCATGACTGCACAATTTTTGTTTAAACGAGTAATTTAGTAAAATAAAACGTTTGCCTTAAAAATTGGTATGTGGCGAGTTTGTTCTGTATAATCAATAACTTTGGTCTCGAAATCTATCTTAAGTGTTTTTAAAACTCGTCAAAAACATTCATGCGACTCTGATGCCTTGGCAGTAATATTTTTTATCTTTTGTTTGACATTGATAACAGTGCAAAGTACAGTAACCTCTCGGATCTTTACGCACTCGGACGTTACGCACTCTCGTTTAGTTACGCATTTTAGAATTCTATAAAATTCAGAAAATAAAAATTTTAATTTTTTTTAATATTGCACAAACTAGGTTTAATGTATATTTTTAAATTAAAATATGTTTTTGAATGTTAACACACCTCTCTATATCTTTAGACTTTGTAAATTAATGTTCCTTGACTAATTGATAAACATTTAGTTCTACCTCAGTATATCAGAAATTTTGTTAACAATAAAGATTAAATCAAAATTCTGAAATAAACATGACTGTGTTTAATAATGAAAGTATTATGAAATAATGAGAGTTTAAAACACAAAGAAATAATACAGCAGTCTTGCCCTATATATTAATAAACACCATTTTATAATTGTAAAGAAATGCTTAATTATAAATTGAATTTGCTAAGTAGAATAGAATATAAATGTCACATATAAATAAAGATAATTTCTGCTTATTATTAAAATAGTAAAATTGTTTCTACTCGTATTATTATTTTATACAAATTCAAATCATTTTTTTTTATTATATGTATAGTTTTATCTGCTGTTTTCATATTTATAAATAAAGTAAACAAATAGTTAAAAGTGGGAAAGTGCCCAGTCTGCTTTCAGCTAGCAGCAATATTAAAAAACAGCCATTATAGTGAGTATATTTGGTACCTCTCGTTTCTTTACGATCTTTCATATCTTTACGCACTTTTTCTGTAGACACAATGTGCGTAAATAAGCGAGAGGTTACTGTAGTTAAAAAATAAACTTATTAAAGCTCAGCTTTAGTTGCGAAAATAAAAGCGGTATTCGAATAATGGACCAAAAATTTAAAATATGTACTGTAAAAGACAAAATTCTACAAAAAAAAACGAGTTAATCTACGTCATTTTAGCCAATAATTTACTTTGAAAATCTTTAATTTTACTAGCTAAATTTTGCCAAAAAAAGGCAATAGTTATTTAAACTTTAATTTAATTATTTATTTAGTTTTTGATTTAAAAGTTTCCCAAAAATATTTCCATAATCGCCCACTTGACATTATTTAAAACGATGTTCGCTCTATTTATTAGATATCGCTCCTTTAATTTTTGCACTGTATGGGAAACCTTGATTAATGTTAATAGAACTGTAGTAGGACCCTTCTGTACTATGTTTTTTTTTTTGTCTTTGTAAACTTTAATTTTTTAATTAAAAAAATAAAGCATCTTAGTGACTTGAAGCTGTTTGAATGAGTTGTAAGATTTTGTATAATTTCTACTAGTGTAGCTTTAATTTAAAAAAAAAGTTAAATATCCAATTTATTTTTTCGTTATAGCCAATAAGTTAACTGATTTAAAAGATCAACAACATACTTAATGAAAAGAGACTTAAACTAATTCATCAATAAAAAGTATCAATATTTCTAGATCAATCAACTTATTAACATGTTTAAATAGTTTAGAATGTTTTAAATAGTCCGTTAATTTGAAACAAAAAAGTTTTTTTCAAACTATTACTCTACTATGTACTAAATTGTTTTTTTTCATATATAAACCATTGATATGTTAAGCTAATAAGCTTATGAAGTTTTGTAGTGTTTCAACTTTTAAATCACTTTTATACGAAAAATTATCCTTATTTAAAGTGTAACGTTCTAATCTACTTCAAGAAAACAAAGTTTAAGTATTGATAGTCAAACAGTTTTTACTACACAATAAAACTATTAATATGTATTAAAAATTTCTTAGACTATCAATATTTAAATTATATATTTTTAAAGTAAGTTATACGTTGTATACGTTGGAACAACCTAAAGTTTTGATTTTTGATAATTTTTTTTGAATAAAACTTTGTAAAATGTGTTTTTTCTCATTTTAAGTGTATAATAAAATTTGTTAAAACTAACTAATTGCTTATTAAAATTTAGATATACGTTATTTAGTACAACTCAAAATTATTGACAATCTTTTCAATTATAAAATTGCACAAAAATACATAAGAATAATTTATACCTTATAAAAGTTACACTGAATTTATTCAATCAAACAATTTACTAGACAAACTAATTTGTATAAAGTAACAGACTATAAATGTTTCTAGAAACTTAAAAAAAAAGTTTCAAACATTTACAGAATAAAGCTATTAACAGAAAAGGTTTTTGAGATTTATTGAAGTCAAATGTTTTCTTTTTAGCATAAAATAAATTTAAAAATAAAATGATAAAAGTAAAAAGAAAAACGACACTTGATAAACGTAATATAGAACTTTGAAAAATGTTTTCTATTGAATTTAATGTAACTAGACATATTTTAACGTAAAAATGGCAAGAACTAAATAAAAAAGTATTAAGGCTTTATCAAGCAGCTTGAAAAATGTTTTTAATTTAAAGTATTTAAGTGCAACATTGTATTATACTTTACGTGCAAAAAAAAAATATTTAGTCTTAAAAATTTTTTCTTATTTTTGTTTTTCAAAAATATTTAGTAGTCATATTGCGAAAACATTTTACAGAACATTAGAAACTATATACAGTAATGTTGACAAGTAAAAAGTTACATAGAAAGTAAAGTTAATTGCACTAGTCAGCCTAAAACTTCGAAACTTTAAACTGCTGATTATAAAATGAAATAAAAAAACAACATATATATTTTCAAATCCTATTTATGAAAAGCTTCAGTAACAAATCCTAAGTTTCAATTTAATGATAAAAATATTTAAATCCATTGAAAAATAAACGACTTTTAACAGCTTTTTCAGACACTTAATGCTTTTTACATGATTGCAATAGTCACATTTATTTGGACGAATAATTTTATTACAAAAAGAACTTATACTTTTCTCTAGTTTTCTTTTTTCAGATTTAAAATTGCTGCCTGTAGTCTCTTTACGTGGCCGATTCGATAAACTCCAATATCCTATAATATCATTAAACAGTTTTAAATATAATACAATTGAATTTTATTTTGTATCATGAAATATTACAAACTTCCTAAATTAATATTTTCATTAACAATATATATCAACCTACTTAATATTGGAATTTTTAGTTTCTCATAGATTATGAAAATAAAACAAACAAATAGAATTTTGCAGCATGAAATACTATAAACTTTTTAAATTAATATATATTAAACTTGAGATATTATTTTTTCAATGAATCTTTGGTTTCTTCTAGATTTTCTATTGTAAAAAAGTTAGCGACATATAACATATGGATACTTAATATTCCATACATGCTTTATTTAGAAACACAAACAGTTTTATAAACAAACAAACTTTTACATCTTTTTCTTGAAATTTAATTAATTTTTAACACAAAAAAATAAGTAGACAAACAAACTTTTATATCTTCTTCTTGCAATTTGAGTAATTCTTCACCCCTTATATCGTTCCGCATGAACGGTTCCTTGTACATTTGAAGTTGAACTTTTTCAAGCCAATCACAAACCTCTCTTGTTCCCCATTGTGCCACTGAACAAAGTAATAATTAAAAAATATTTAGTATTTGTTTTTTTTTTATATTTACAATTAATACTTATCGAACAATTCAAGTTGAATTTTTTCAAGCTAGTCAAATAATAAGCGTGCCCCGTTGAGCGACTGTAAAGTTAAAACAAAAAAATGTAAATTGAAAATCTAACACAATACGATTCTTATTTTTTATATTTATTCTAATGATACATTATTATAATGGTACAATTAGTGTTGTTTTAAGTATTCTAAGAAAGAAACGATACTTTATATTAAATTTTGCAACCAAATGTAAATTTGCTCTCGGAACAATTTTTATTTGTAGTTTTTACTGAACGTATTTATTACATTTTTACAAATAAACCGCCTCAGTAACTTTAAATTACAATGAGATATAAAGTAATGGGATAAATTGTTGATATAATCAGTGTTATTTCATTTATTTGTTCTCAAAATAAAACAGCGCTTAAACTGCAATTTTGTTTATAACAATCTTTACGAACTCTCCGATATATTTTTATTCATAGTTTCACTTAGCTTAACTACTGCATGCTTATAGTTAAACTGTCTCAGTAATTTTACGTTAAACTGAGAGAGAGATTAATACAATGAGTACACAATACTTCTACTTGTGGTATGATATCTTTACTTGAGATATCTATTGCACGTCTATAGTTAGACTGCCTGAGTAAATTAATATTTACGACAAGAAAACTGTTGCAACCAGATACCATGCTCATGTTTGATATTTATGATTTTATTTAACTAATGTTTATTGCAATTTTTTTTTTGTGCAAACTTCCCAATACTTCAAGAAAACCCTATTTAGTTTTTTTTAAATACATTCTTCTACTATTTTTTAGTAGAAGAATGTATCAAAAATATGAGTTTGATTGATGAGTTTAATTTTTTTTAATATATTCTTCTACTATTTTTTACATATTTTTAATGTTTACATATTATCATCATTATTTACTAGGCTTGAAAGCTAAAACTTAATGAGGTCACTTGAAGTTGTTTTCAGTTTTTATTTAATATATTCAAATTTTTATATTTTCAGTATTTTATATAATTTACTTTGGTTTTTCATAAGTCACTTGTAAACTAGAAGAAATTTTAGAGATTATCTGTTAAAATATTAGAATTTACTGAAAAAATAGTTATCTTCTAACTTCCAATAAAAGGAATAAAGGAAAATGTTTATTTAAAAAGTAATTTTCAACTGATAACTAAATAATTAGTTAAACAAAAAATAAATAACTCAACCCGTGTTGAAGGAATAAATTAAATTTCTTTTTTCTTAAAGTTTAGTCGATATTTTAATAGTTATAGTTTTAGTGTGGATAAAGACAGCTACTTTAAAAAGTGAACTTAATCTAATGACAATAATTTTAATTGTATACAACTTACCATTTGTGAACTCAATGTGTTGATTATTTTTCTTTTTTCTGCCGAGCAATTGTGACGGCATTTTGAATAAGGTCGAGAAAAACCCACTTGATTTGCTACTGCTAGATTGGACCATTGTGCTTGATTTATCATTCTGTCGAAATAAGTTTTATGTAGTAAGTTCAAATTTTCTTTTAAGAACTCATTCTTCATATTGAGCAGATGTTTTAAAAAATAGTTTGATATGAAAGTAAAACTAAAAGCAAAAAAAAACTGCTTTATTTTTAGTTTAAATATTTATTATAAGCACAATATCATTTGTAATTGAGTTTCTTATTACTTAAAAGTGTCTTACATAAAACAATACATCAATAAATTTAGAATAAACATTTTATCAAGTAGGAAAAATCTTATAAATATTTATTACTTAATTTTACGTCAAACCAACTTTATTTTGAGTTGCTTGCGAGAGACACCTGACGTTTGAAATTTTTTCAATTTCCAGCTTCAGCCAAGTTGATATCTTGCTCGCTATTTGGTCGTCTATTGGCTGAAATGAAAAAATCGTGAAAATAAGCTTGTGGAAACCAAAACAGTTACAAAAAGTTTTATAAACACTGAAAACAGTTGATTTAACTACCTTTTGTGAATTATACTTTATGCTCCTGAAAATACAGAGTTTAACAGCAGAAGTTTTTAAGCACTACAAGACATAAACATCAAAATAAATAAAAACAGCTATCAACTCATCAATTAGAGTTGGATTTCTAACTTCCACCCAACTTTATTTAAAACACTTTAATACTTTCTACTGGCAATAAAAACAATTTTAACTTTTTTTATAATCTTTTAAGAATTGTGTAAAAAACCGTTTTTAAATATTCACAAGAAAAACAAATCATAAGTTATGTCAAGTAGAATACAAAATCAGATATCAGATAACAAAACTGTTTCAAACCTGGTCGTCGTCGTGCAGCAACCCGCCCAGCTTTGCAATCAAACTGGTAACCATGGCAACCAGCTCGACCAGTGGGTGGCAGTCGGTGTTGTGGGGGACTATTTTGTGCACGTTCGTCACAATCTCGTTTGTGACGTCACCGACGTGATGACGTAACTCCTCGTTACGCTCCATCGCTTCGTGGATGCTAGAGGAAAAAAAAAAACATTCATTTTAACTTTTTAACACAAAAAATAATGTTAAAACTTACAATGAAGTGTATAAAGGTTTAAAGGAGTTGATGCCGCCCCCTTACTTTGGGAACTTTTAGGTTAAAAACCGTCAACGACATATAATAATTTTCAATCAACAATAAAATAATATAAGTCATTGAGCTGATACTAATTGTTTATTAAACTTCAACAAATAACTATCTACTTCGTTATAACATCAATAACATTTCAACTCATAAAACAGAATTTTTCAAAGGAGTTGATGCCGCCCCTTACTTTGGCAACTTTTGGGAACTCAAAATTTTACGTAAATAAAACTAATACGAACCCGGTAGCAACCACAGACACGGTTTCAACAAATTCTCCAACCACGACAGTTTCAGCATCGGTAATTCCCCTACTAGCCGAGGATTGCCCGGCAGCTTGCGATTGGTTGCCTAGCAACAGGTGTCGGTTGTCAAGCTGGTTGCTGGGTCGGTTCTCCATCCACGACTTGAACACGTAGACTCACCTCTGAAAAAACTTTTTGTGAGTTTTGTGAAAAAACTTTTTGTGAAAAAAAATTTTTGTGAGTTTTGTTAAAAAATTTTTTTGTGAGTAAAACTAAAAGACAAATAGTAACTTTGTTAGCCTTTATTAAAATAAAGTTAAGTTCAAAGCATTTAATTTTTTGTTTCAATAAGTTAAAGCATAATTGCAATTTTCAAACCTAAATCGGATTTTCAGTAAATCTATAGGGTTTTTTTTACAAAAATTAGCTAAAATCAAACTGATATTAAACTGACCCTATCTCTAGCGAGCATCTTAACAGTATTCTTGTGCTGTATGGTAATTGTACCAGGGGGTTGAAGCCAGGCTTCTCCGTCGACTTGAACCGGAATCGCTTCCTTGCCTGTTGTTACGTCATAATATGTTTACAAATTAAAGCTAGAACATACATGACTATTTACTTTTTGTTTGAGCTTTTAAGATAGAAGTTATCAGCTTTGTTTTAGGATTTCAAGTAAGTTGAACAACTTAATTGCTATATTATACGTAACAATGCTTTTATAAACACAGAAGTATATTTTATAAATTAAAACTAGAACATACGTATTTTTTTAAATAATTAGAACTGATTATCGTTGTTTTAAGATTTTGATCTTTTAACGACTTTTTTGCTAACTTTGTATTTATAAATACTGTATACTAATTGAATGACATTAAAGATAACGTTTTAAAACATGTCAAAAATTTGCATAATTTCATTTTAAAATCAATAGTTATATCACCTTTTTGAGTCACAACAAAATGCAATGGGCAAGCATTAGTTTATTTAAACTTTGAAATCTAATTACCTTAAAACAAAAAAAAAAAAAACTTTTTCTTAACTAATTATGTACTTCGAAAAAAATGTGAATAAGCAACTTAAAAAAAATATATATTTTGTAAACATTCAGTATTTTTATTACTTTAGAAGTTACATAACAATATTTGGTCTAAAAGCCAAAATAAATGAGCTTTCTAATAGCTGTTAAACGTCAGATTATTTGTTTTAATTCACCAACTTTATTTTTTGAAAACAAAACTCTTGGTTAAAATGATTCATTTCGTAAGAACTACGTCAGAAAATTCTATTTTGTTCTGTTTGTAAATAAATACCAATATACAAACAAATTCATTGAGTTTTAAACTATTTATTACGCAACAGTAACGTCACAATACTCTTTTTTTACGTTTTTGGAAAACACCAGGAAAAACGCAATTTATAATTCAAACTAACAGGCTGACAATACCACTTTTAACAAGCAATAAAAATTCATTGCTTTAATTTGAAATTTTTTTATTAGTGTTGCTTAACATTTGCGTCAAAGCTAAATTATGACATGCTATAAAAAAGCACGAGTTTATTTGATAGTGAAACTGAAATATAAACGAGCTGGAATTATAAGTGATTTTAATTAAAAATCAATGAAAATTCACAGCATATTACTTAACTTTAATGATCAAACATATTTGAGTATAAAATGTCGTATTTAAGAACTTTTTACTACAAAAATAAAAATATTAATAAATTAACTGAATACACACACGTTCTAATATTTAATAAAACTCAATTTTAAAAACAATAAAAGCTCATATTTATTAAAATTTAAAATAGGAAATTATAAAACACGTAACAGTTTATATTAACCTTATAAATATTGTTTAAAGTTTTTATTGTAAAATATGTTTTTCTGATCTTTAGAATTTAATTTTTTATAAAGTTTATCACGTAAGTCATATCACGTGTTTTCAAAATTATTTAAAAAACGTAGACTACTTTAGTATTTATATGTTGTATACTTTACTTTGGAAACGAGTTTATTAGTATAAACATTTATTGTTTGATAGTTTCCAACGTTTAAACGTAATAAGTAATTCATAAAACTTAATAATATTTAAGTTCCCTCATTAAATAAACCTTTAGTTTTTCTCAAAGTTAGTTAATTTAACCTTATTTTTACTATATTTATTAATAATGTAAGTTAGTAAATTTGTAAAACAACGTTAATAAAGATACATATTACTTTCTTGAAAATTAAGTACTCACTTTACTGAAAAAAATGAATTTTCATCATAATTAACAATTAACAATATATAGGATACCATTTTTAACCTTAATTTTTTCAGTCTAAACTTTAACAGTTAGTATTTACTTAAAAATATAAAATATTTCTACAAACTAAACTAAAATTTAGCTAAACAAGTTCAAATAAAAGATAACAAAACTTTAGTTTTTTGCATCAGTTAAATAGATGAAATCTTAATCTGAATAACACAAACTGATTTATATACTTAAATTTTATGTATTTTATTATATTTAACATATAATTACAGCATAATTTATAAAATCCATTTAAATTATTAAACAGACATTTCAACTGCTAATTTATCAAAATAATTCAAAACTTTTAAGTCAAACAAAAACAATTTAAAGATTAAATTTATATGTTAATATATTGGCTTAATTCAAATTTTATACTTCCACAGATGTGGTGTAACATATTTTTTAAATGTTAATATTTTGCATAACTAAATGTTATAACAAAAACACGTGACAACCCATGTATTAACCTTATTATTATTTCTTTGAAGTTTTTATTGCATATGTCAAGCATCAAAACAAGTTTGTTCAAACTTTAAAATTTATTTTTATAAAGTTCACAACAAAGGTGGCATTTAAAAAAAAATTACACCGCATGATGAAAACTGTAAAATTTTTTTTTTTTTTTTATTTGAATTTTCTTGTTGCATGACATTATAAAATAAAATTGCAGTATCCATTTTATTAAAATAAACGTTTAAGTTTTTTACACGATCATCGTAAATACTTTTACACGTTGAAACGTAATTCGACAGCTATTAATAGACGAATTGTGACTAAACAATAAACTCAAGTGTGAATACGACAACATAAAAACTATATAAAAAATTAAATGAAAAACGCGCCATGGCAATATTTTCTTTGTTTGTTTTTTTATCTTGAGCGCAAACGTGTCTATATAAAAATCAAAGCATGCAAGTAGTTGTGAGTTTCTTATTTAAACATTTTAACTAATTAAACATATTCTTTTAATTAGTAAACTTCAACTGACCCAGCAAAGTACTTCTGAGAGTTGAGCACTTTGAATTTCTTATTTAAATAATTTAGTTTAAAACACTTGTCAAACTTCAAATACAACAATTAACCCAACAAAGTAACTCTGATAGAGTAGTTCTTGTTTATATTTTTTATATAAACTATATCCAAAAAAGTAACTCTGACAGTTGAGAACAGAGTAATTCCTGTTTATACTTTTTATTTAAACCATTATTTTTTAATTAGCATATTTCGACTGACCCAGCAAAGTAATTCTGAGTGTGTAGCACTGAGCAGTTTTTTGTATATAAATATTATTGAAAAATATTTATTATACTTAATATATACTATACTAACCCAACAATGTGATTCTGAGCAATGAGCACTGAGCAACTTTTCGTATATTTTTAATTTAATTATTATTTTCTTTAATAATATACAACTACTGACCCAACAATGTGACTCTGAGTGTGGAGCACTGCGCGATTTTTCGTATATATTTAATTTAATTATTATATTTTTTAATAATATACAACTACTGACCCAGCAATGTGATTCTGAGTGTGGAGCACTGCGCGATTTTTCGTATATATTTAATTTAATTATTATATTTTTTTAATAATATACAACTACTGACCCAGCAATGTGATTCTGAGTGTGGAGCACTGCGCGATTCTGTGGTGGGTCTGCAGCATTCCGTCGGGAACCTCGATGTACCGAATACCGATGTGCCGGATGCTGAACACTGCCACCACTTCCAACAACTTGTCGTTGTAAGACGGTGCTACGAACGTCTGTGAATTATAACAGTTCTATTAGATGTAAGTATGTATGTATATATATATGTATATATATATATATCAAAGGTTTATTTCAAGATGTATAACTCAAAGAACTCGAGTTTCGTGCCTATGCACCCATCAGCTTCAAAACAAGTTTAAACTCAAACCTCGGAAGCTTGCTTGGTGCCCCAGAAGTTCAAGCCGCCGCAGTAGCTGGGTATGTTCAGCACCACTATGCCCTGAAGTGGGGGCAGCGATATCACCTTGCCGTCGCACTCCAGCGACACCCGGTGGTGGAGGTTCTTGAATGAGGGGAGCGCGAACTCCACGTGATCCCAGCAGCCCGTACCACATGCGGTTCTTCAGTCGGCTGGAATATAGTTTTTGTTGTTTTATAAACAAAAACTTAAATATAAACATATATATTTGTATTTTTTTTTACAAGAAATTTTACAATTTAGTACATATTAGAAATTTACTACATGCGGTTCTTCAGTCGGCTGGAAAAGTGTTTTGCAAACTTATATTCTTTTCACAGCACCGGGGTGCGATATATATCGGTACACTATCAAAATCCACCCGCGTTCAAAATCCACCCATTTTTTTCTTTAATTATTATT
This sequence comes from Thalia democratica, assembly GCF_965202585.1. Taxonomy (NCBI): domain Eukaryota; kingdom Metazoa; phylum Chordata; class Thaliacea; order Salpida; family Salpidae; genus Thalia; species Thalia democratica. The sequence goes on from NW_028139277.1 coordinate 23,499, forward strand.
TAGCTTTATACTTTTTTGCATTTAATTTTTTTTTCACTCTCACTGTTTCCCCTAAACCTTTACCTTCGATCGGTAAGCGGTTCTCAAATTTTTCTGGGTTGATTTTGAACGCGGGTAGATTTGAACGTGTCCCCAAATGAACAAACATAAAAGCATAAAAAACTTCGCAACACCATAAGTTTTGATCCAGTGTTGAGACTAATTTTTGTGTGAAGCTGTTCTTGTTCAAACTCATTATTAGTCAGTATTATTCATAACTTATAAAAAAAAGATTCTATTGTATATCACGCAGTATTTGTTTTAACAATGTCAACAAACTTACCCGAACTTCTTCGGTTGCAGTTCCCTCTTTTTGTGGAACTCCAAGCTCACTTTGGCGTCCAAGCCGATTCCGAAATAATTGTTCATCACGCATTTCTCAGACGTCTGTAACCTGTCAAATTATTACGAGTAAATAAAATTATAATTGTATCTAATAAGAACTTGTGAACACTGTTTAAATATTACTTGTTAGGAAAATATTGATTACGAATCAGGCAGATGGTATAATTAAGTGAATAAAATGATTTAATTTTAAAAATTAAAATGTAAATAAATGATCATAAAACTATTGCTTATTTGAATAAACTATGCAGATTAACAAATAACAAACCAAATATATACACGAAAACATATTCAAGTATCAAACTAACAATTGTGTAAAACTTATAATACAAATAATATATATATATATATATTTAAATATCAAACTTACAATTGTGTAGGGCAATGGTGACACATCGGGGTCGCAGGGGCGCATACTGTCTGCGCGTTGCTTATCAGCGCCCTCTCGAGGAACGACGCCCGCAAGTTGTGAGAGTACTTCGGATTTATTACTGTAAGAATATAAAATAATGAAAATAATTAAATTCGAATTGAATAGCAAGAATTAGCAATGTTTTGAGCACTTTGAGTTTGTTACGCTTTGAAATAGTGAAAGTGTAAAGTAAATAATAAAACAGTTAAAAAACTGTCATTCAAGTTTGGAAAAAAAATGTATTATAGTTAAATAAATTGTGGCTTTTTTTAAATTAAACAAATCTAATTCCAGACATGTTATCGAAAAAAAAAAACTTAATTGATATGTATATTACGCATTACCAGTTTAAAATTTCGTGAAAACAAACTTTAGTCTAATATAAAAGGTATATTCTTGTTTACTTTCCTCATAGTAATGAAAATAAATACTTCACTTTTGACTTAAAAACTTTATGGAAGTATCAAGTTATTTAAATATAAAAATTAAATCATTTTTCTATCTCATGATATTTAAATGAAAGTATACTTTTACTTCTTAGTAAGATAAAGTTTCTGTTTATTTAGTAAGTTAGTTAAGTTATTTGATTAAAAACACAAACTTTGTTTAAAAAGATTTGAAATAGAAGCATTTATTTAGATCTTATTTAAAAAACGTTTTTTATAAAATATAAAAAAAATAAGCTTTACTTAAACATTGTTAACCATTTAAATGTACAAAACAAACAAACTAACGCAAAGGTTTTTTATTTTTGTTGTTTGTGTTGAGGAAGTTGTGAAACAGCGGATGACAAGGTAAATGTGACGTCATAGTACCCATGTTTTTAGGGAATTCCCCGAACATTGCGTCATCTTTTAGTATGGATGAATATGATTTATATTTTAGAAAGTACATAAGTTTTTTTGTTAATTTTATACAACTAAAGATGCATCTAGGTTTTTAAAAGGTGTAAGTTTTTCAAAGCCAGTTTTAAAAATATGGTTAAAGCAAATAAAACTTTAAATAGAACTACTGAGTACAATAATCAGCACACTTAAACTATATCTAACTTTATATAAAATACCTTAATTATTTACTTATTTTTATATTTTATTAATTGTAACAGAGCTAACCATTTTCGCTTGATTTCGATTCCTTCTTTCTGATTACACTGCAAAAAATATTTAGTTGTTTTTTTTTACACTAGTATTTTTTACAAGATCGTGGCACATATAACTATCCTTAATGACATTTTAGATATTTAACTATTTATTACTACTTTAACAGTTAAATCTAGAAATATTTTCAATAAAAACTAGTTTATAACATTTATATAATCCAAGTTGTAGTAAAACTATAAATAAAAGCAGAACAAGCTATTAAAGCGTTACTGCGAGATTTATATATATATATATATAGAAATAACATATATATATAATATATATATATAACTTGGCAGCTTTACAGAGTAATTGAACCTGTAAGAAAAATTTACATATCTTTATATAAAGATTAATGCACCTAAAAGTATAAATAAACTTAAAAATAACAACTTGAGTACTTTTGTGTAACATTTTATTTTGAATGCTATATCAAAGATAAGTGCAAATATCAAGCGCAAAAGTTTAATCTTTTAATTCCTTTCAAATTTATACATGTTTATTGAGGCAAAAAGTTCAAAATAACTTAATGCTTGAAAGGCTGAAACGATAAATTTACAACAGTTGAGGGTAATTTGCAACAAATGGGAACAAATTGAACAGTAATTATACCCAAATTTAAAAAGACGAAATTTGAAAATGTCTGTGCGCAGGTAAGACGGGGTTTTATAACATTCAATAATTTAGCTCATAATCTTTATTAGAATTTAATACAAATTTGCAAACAACTTAATACTCAGTGAGGTTTAACCACTTGAAATTGTAACAAATACCGTTTTTAAAGCAAATTAAGATATTTTGTTGCGCAAATTTTTAGTGCAAAATATTTTATGAAATTTGTAACAAATTACAACGCTTAAGTGGGAATTATCTCTACAAGTCGTGCGTAAATTTCTGAACACGTTTACACAAATTTTAAAACTTTAAATTGGTGTTTAATATTGTTTTTGAAATTCAAAATATAAATATATGTTCTATAAAAAAATTTGAAACAAATTATTAAGTCTATGAAAATTAATTTCTTAAAGTTTACAAAGTTAACAGTTATGATTAAAAGTTTGAATTTTATGCTCTCAACTAAGTATAAAAACAATATCATAACACACTATAAAAAAAACATATTTAAAATTTCTAAATAGTGTTTTCACTTAAAGCTAAAGAACTTCCATAAAAAGAAAAACAAAAATAATACAAAATTTTGATCAAAAGAATCAGTTACTAATTTTACAACCAAAGTTTTTCTTTTTATTTTATAATAATTTAAATAAAATAACATCAAGTATTTTTTTCTAATCTAACATATTCCTACTCCCACCACTAACATCGGTAAAACTATCCAGTGCATTGTCAATTTTATACAAATATTATTTTTTTTTTTTCACTTACCTAGTACTTACATCTCCCCCACTCCTCAGATTATCGAGCGTCTCGTCGATCTTGTAAAGATTTCCTCCGCTAGGTGACGACGTCGCGTCGCTCGATGACGTCATCATGTTTTGCTCGTCAAAACTGTTGGGAGAAAATGAGAATCAAGTGGTTCTGATAGTTATAATAATCAAATGTAGCTACAGTACAGGGCAAAAATAATTATAGAAAGTCATGTGGAAGTAATTGACAGTCTTTTTGTTTGACCTGTTGTTTGTTTATGACTTTGTAACGTTTATTTGTTTTGTTAGCATGGCTAAAAAAGCTAGCTAACATATCACCGCATGTGAATCTTCAAAATTAATTTATCATTTTGCTTAATTCAAATACAAAACTAATAATAGCATGATTAAGGATAATAAACGTGAACAGAAGTTCATTCTTCGCTTTAAATCACAAATGATAAAAATTAGAAGAGCTCGAATCTAAGCCATTTTTTAGGCTAAATTAATGAATAAACAAACTAGATTCGGTGTGTTCCATTATTTTCTGCACGGCTTTCCGGATGCTGTTGGCCCTCAGCATCACTTGAGAACTTATCTTGAATCTTGGCGATTTCTGCGAAAAATATTGCACAATAGTTTGATATAAATATTGTATTTAAACTAAAAGTTAGAGCAAAAACTGTCGGTGCGTTATTTTTAGCATATAGTTGACGCCACTTGCTCTCAGCACTACTTAAGAATTTATGTTGAGCCTCGGTGATTTCTATTAAATTCAGTGTAAAACATTTCGTAAATGGGCAGAGTAGTCGGTAAATAAGAAAACAATTTCTATCTTCTATAAGATTACTATGCAAGTCAACAAAAACGTTTTAACATTTTGCAGCTGAATCATGTATTTAGGAATTAAACAACTTATTAAGCAATTAAGTAAACTTTATCTTGTAAAGCTTGTATAATTTAAATTTAAAGCACAGCATTTAAAATTAAATTAACAACAATATGGTGTCCCACTGACCTTGCTAGCTAGTTTTGAAGGAGACCTGGTAGGAGATTTATTGAGTTTTTCTTCAGGGTTTTCCCCACTGTTTGACGGCTTGTCGCCAAGAAAATGGGACGCGGGTCGGAACTGGAAATAATAAAAACATTTTTATTACACTGTGATCTTTCATAAACTTCTGTATACATAAATACGTACAGACTTATTTAAAATTTATACATTGGTGAAGATTCTAAATTAATAAGAGAAATCTTAATCAGTTGTTTTAAAATTGGTTTTCAACCTATGCTTAATTTTGAAATAAACTATATATACCTTAAAAATAAATTTTCCACTAAAATAATAAAAAACTTAAATTATTAATAAATATTTGTAGCTTAGTTTTTACAATCAAGGTTCAATTATTTTAAATTCATCATAAAAAACCTCATTGTTATTATTGTGTCCCAACTTAAAGATTTTGTATTTATCCTTATATGTTTACTCGTATTTTGACTGTTACAAAAACTTTTTATATAATTAAAAAGCATTTTCATTGCGAAATCAAAATAAAAACCTCATTGTTGTTTTTGCTTCCCTGTTCGATCTCCTTGTTCAGGGTGTCCATGAGTGACGTCACCTTCTGGTCGAGCACCCTGCACATCTGGTTGTCATGGCAACCGTTTTCATGGCCCCTCCTCTCCACCGTCGCCACCAAGTTCTTCATTGTTCGGCATAGCTCGCTGTATAACGAAAACATAAAACAAATTTAAATTTTATTTTTAAATAAAAATTATTTTTAGTGTAAAATCACATTTGATGTTGTGAATTAAGAAATAAATATAATTTTATTATATTTAAAAGAGTAAACAATTTAAAGCTGCACAATTAGTTTAAAATAAAACAAAAGTTATTTTTTATATTTTACAAAAAAGCTATAAAATTGCAATTAGTGCGTTTTGGTTATTGTTTCATTAGACAACTATTTGAAAATTTTAGTATAGCTTTGTCTGAAACAGTAGTTAATTGGATTTGTTTTGGACCTCGGAGTACGGCTTAACTGTTTTCTTTTTTTTATTTCTTACTTATTGCAAAAATGGTTTCCACCCAAATTTTTTCTGACTTACATGAGTAACATATTGTGTTTAAATTTTAATTTTCAAAGCAAAAGTATGAAGAAAAACCAACGAAAAGTCCAAACTGAAAACTTTTATATAAACATTTTCGTTACACGGTGTAAAACTTAATCAGTTATTTTAAGTGTTGAAATAGTTTAAAAGTTTCAATCTATACGTTTTAATTTTGAGCAAAAAAACACTAGTGTTCACTTAGTTTTTTTCAAATGCAGTAAACAAAACAAGGTTAATTTAAAGTTAACTATGAACTAATTTAAAACTTTATTATTAATGGGTATACTACGCACTTCCAATTAAAATTTCAGCAAAAAAAATATTTATCTAATATAAAAGGCGTCTCTTTGTCTTGTTTCTTAATTTTAATAAGATTCAATGTACACATTTATATTCAAGCAAACAACTTAATTAGTGAAAAGACTAGCAACTACTTTGTTTTTCAAAACCTTTCCTGTACTGCATTGACGTATTAAAACTAAATCTGCACAAATTGAGTTAACTCTTTATTGAAAAGGTTACAACGCGTTTCCTGTACATAATTTCATCAAAACAAATTTTAATCCAATTTAAAGGCTTCCTGTTTGTCTAGTTCCTCAATATCGACAAAATGAACACCAGACCTTTTACTTTTGAGCGTCACGAAAGTAATAAGTTAAACAAATGAATCAAATTAGTTTTCTCAAGAGATGTCGTATGAAAGCTCACTTTTACTTTTAGTCTTGAAGTCATAGCAGTGTTTGTTTAGTACTTTTTATTGTCATGTTTATTTGAAAATAGATAGTCTACTCTCTATTTCATAAAGAAAATTATTGATCTCAAACTTCTAACCTTAACAAAAAACACATTTATCTTATTCACTTATTATGGGTATAAAAATACATTCACTTATTCAGGGTTGCCACAGGTTGAGCTGAAAAAAAAATCCTGACTTTTCCAGACTTTTCTAAACATTCTAAAGAAAACAACATTAGCAAAATGCATTTGTTAGTGATGATAAACTTTCTTATTAAGAGCATGTTTGTATCAAATTTCCTGACTTTGCTGACTTTTTTCAAAAGATTCCATTTTTTTCCGACTTTTATAATTTACTTTTATTTTTCCTGACTTTGTGGCAACCCTGTTTATTCCATAGCTAGGCTTCCAAAACACAGTTATTTGAAGTTTGAAACTGTAAACTTAAAGAAGTTTATCAAATATTTCATAAACAATGCTTCGCCTAATGCGCTCATCGGTATGATGTATAAGAAAGCTGCAAGTTTGAATGCACATGCAAGTTTAGATTTAAACTAGATTGATATACAATATATCATGTTTATCTATTGTAACTGTATTGTTTAAAACGTGGTAGATTGAAGAACTTGCTGAAATTACTTATAAACTTGTCTTAGTAGTAATAAAAATAATATAGCAAGTAAAAGATAAAATGATAGGAACGTTTTAAGCAAATGTTTTAATTTTTCACTTGCTTACAAAAGGAGATATAATAAATAATTGCAGATTGAACAAAAACTAATTTAATTTTTTATTTTGTATGAGTACAATGAACTAACGTTGCAGATTGGAGGACTTGTTGGGGCTGATTTGAATGCAGCATGTTGGATATTTGATCGGATACCGTCGATTCACATATTTGTAGTTCCTCATTCATCTAAATTAAATAAATATACAATAAGTATTATTTACAATATAAAAAAACAACTTATTTTTGAATCGTTTACTAAGTTACAATGTTTAGTACATATCTTCAGAACGAAATAAAGAACAAAGCAAAAATTTAGAGAATCACACAAAAAAAAACACATAGTGACGTTTCAAATAAAAATGAATAATTTTAGTTAGCCCATTCTAAAAACAACTTATGTACAAGTCAACTTATTTTTGCTTTGTTTGTTCTTATATTTGGTTTTATTTTGTTGTTATTTTTTGTTATTAATTAGCGGTTTTGTATAATAAGTATTAAATATAATAACTAGCATGTTCGTTGTTTGATTACAAACTGTTGACTTACATATTTGTAATTCCTCATTCATCTAAACTAATTAAAAACAAAATAATGTTTGATATCTTATCAAAAACTAATGATCACATGTTTGTAATTCATCTGACATACAAAAGCAAGTAACACTTTGAAAACATATATACTTTTTTTAGTATGAAATTTATTATTGATCTTCATACGCTGTTATTATTATTTCATAAAAAAGGCATCATCAGAGAATATTTAATTACAAAACGTTTACACTTTCACAAATTTAAAAACAAAAAAACATACGTCCTGCTTGCTTGCTATTTGGTTAGTTTTCTTCTCTTCAGCGCCCTTTGGTGGCTCGTAATTCACATCCCTCTCATAAGTCAGTACGCTCCATCTGTGTAAAAATTTTGTAAGTAGTATTTATAAGCAAACGTGTCCAATAAAAATTGTTAGTAAAACTTGAAACTGCCGGACCAGTCTGTTTGGCAAACGCTATCTTTTATTTCTGCTTAAAATTACTATCGATAATTAAAATATGGTAAAACTTATCTAAACTATTTGTCGCAACACTAAAAAAACAGTGTCAGGTTTTAAAACTTTCTGATTTTGCCAAACTAGTGCCTTTCAACAACTATTCATGCTACCCACACAAAACACATCAACAAAAACAAACAAAACAACCAACCTGTCCAGCATCTTAACACTCGCCCTCTCGCACCTCTGCACTATGACGTGAGCGGTGACGTCATCGTCGCACGTGTTTCCCCACCCCATCACCTGAGCGAGGTCGTTGCCTGTTCCGAGTGGAAGGACGCAGACTCTCATCTGGAAAGAATAAAGTTTGATAATGTAGTATATTTATTACTATTTATATAAAAAGTTGCTCCAACAAAAATGAGGTAATATTTAATAACTTTTTTATTACGAAAACTCTCATCTGGAAAGAAAACATAATGAAGTTTTAAAAACATTAATTTTTTTTTCAAATTTTACGTGCGTTCTCAATAGGGGGGACCGATAAAATAACCAAAGAAATTATTAAATGGTTGTCCAGTATTTTTGATAGTATTTTAACTACAATTTTAATTACAATTTGAGTAATAAGTTGCTCTAACAAACAGGTGGGAGTATTCAAGGATTTTTTTATTACTAGTTTATTTTATCATATAACTTAGTTGTGTTTCCATCCCTGTTACTATAGGGAGTATGCGTACTCTTATCTAAAAGGCAAATAGGTATTTAACTCACACTACTGAAATGCAAGTTTTACAGTTATTGCACGTGTACAAAAGAGTTGTATTAATTGTTTTCTAGACTAATTAGTTTTTATTGTTTTCCAGCCCCGTCATCAGGGCTAAACCTTCGCCTGTACCCAATGGTGTAATGTATAAAGTGAAAGCTTTTTTGAGGTTTTTAATGATTTTTGTTCAAAACTCAAGGTTTTTTAGTCTAAATTGTCAAGTTCCAGGTTTTTCCAAGACTCCAGGTTTTATGCAACCCTGACATACATGTAACCACTGGACAACCGTTTAATAATTTATTTAGTTATTTTATCGGTCCCCTCCCCATTGAGAACGCACGTAAAATTAAAAAAAAAAAAGTTAAATTTTTCAATGTTTTTAATTAGAAAGTCAACGCAACAAACTTTTAGAATATTTTTCGTGTCACTAAAAATACTTTTACAAAACTGTATTAGATTTATTTTTAATTACAAAAAAAATCATAATGTGCTAACGTTAAGCAGTATAACTTAGTAACTTATAAGAATTTCATATAACTTCTATTTTTGTAAAACAGTACTTTATACTAAAATTACGATCACTGTGTATATACTTTACCTAAAACTGGGTTTAAAATACTTCTACACTATACCTACTTAAGTTGTACTTTTTTTGTTATATAAGTTTAGAGACCTTTACGAATTTATTACATAATCCAACTTAAATTGAACTTATTAAATTGAGGATTTTTTAAATGCATAACAGCGAATAAAATTTCATATTCCATTATATAATAATAACAAAAAATGAGTTTTGAGATCTAAAAAGTAGTTTGATATCAAATGATTTTATCAAATTAATCATTTTGACAGCATACAACAACAAATAAAATTAATAATCAGTTATTAGATTACAATGAACTATTTTTTCTCACTTCCTGTTATAAAGTACAACTTAAAGTAAATAATAAAATCCAATTACAATTTGATAATAAATGCAACAGAATATGATAAACTTCCTGTGAGACATTTTTTATTTTATTTTAAAGCTGACTTGTTTGGAAATTTAATAACTTAAAGACAACCGATCGTTAAATTAGGGCTGAATAAAAATTGTAAAGAAGTAATTACTTCCAGAGAATTACATTTGAATTAATCATATGACTTTAAGTAGGCGTTTACTTTAAAACTAAATAATAATGTTAAAGCATCTATCCGAATATAATTTATCAGTTTTATTCAAAAGACTAAAGACCATACAAATAAGGTATACTAACCAAATACAAAAAATATATGCTAATTTAAATACTTTATTATAAATGTTAGTTATTCAAACCAGACTTATGAGACCGCAACTATCAATTTCATTCAAAAAATTACTTTTGTTAATTTTTTTCTAATTTACTAAAAAACATTTTTATTAATTAAAATACAATACAACCAGAAAGTATTTTAAGTTTTTTAATTATATAAATACAGTTATTTGTCTTAACTAAAAAATATTACTCAATTTGCTGGAATGTAAAGCTTATTAAAAAAACAATACAGCTTAAATTTAAGTATTTTATTCACTACCAGGTTTTAGTGGCAAAAATAAATTACGAATATGTAAAATATAATAAAATAGTAAAATAGTAACTTTATTATACTTGATAAGGTCGCAAAAATTTTTTTGCCACTGAAACCTGTTAGTGAATGAAACACTTAATTTGAACTTGTACTATCATTTTATTAAACATATACAAAACTTTCAAAAAACTATTTGAAAGTACAATAAAACAATAAACTAATTACATACAGTTAGTTATCATTATATATATTTTTTTAATTATGTAGACACAAAACTTTCAAACCCGACTGCTGAGCCCGCATTTATCGACTTCGTTCAAAACCCAGCCTACAGAACCGTCTCCTGAACAGATTAGTACACGGATTGTTTCGAACTTTTGAAACATCTTCAACCTGTGAATAAATATTAACTTAATAAATATAAATTAACTACTACAAACTAGTATTAGTATTGTTTCAAATTTTTTGAAGATTTTCAGTATGTAAAAAATAGAATTAAATAATGTAATTTGTACTGTATATAAGCACACAAAATAATTTGTTAAAAAGTTAACATTAGATGTTATGTTCACTTTTAGTTTTGTTTGTTGTAGCTTGTTAGAAGAAAAATATATACTTCGTTTTTAGTGGACAGTTTCAAATTTAAAAACAACTTAAATTGGTTGCTTTATAAGTTTTTCTTATTTTTATTGTTTAAACACACCAAATAAATCATTATAAATGGTCACTATAAGTGTTTTTTACTAAAAAACTCACGTTTTATATAACAACAGCCGTTTAAACTTTAATAGAAATTATGTACAGCAAATGAATAAACTTGTAACTTTATACATAAAATAAAATATCGTAAAACCAATACTTTGCAACATTTAGGAAACAATTGGCTATATATAGTGGCAATAAAAAGTTTTACGTCATACTTTGTCAACTATTTGCTTTTTAATTCGCTAAGCTTTTAAAAAAAAATAATTTAGCTTATATTATGTTTTTTTTTTGTAAAAGATTGAAAAAAGTTATTTAAAAAAGTAAGGAATCATTCAAAGGTTACTAGGTTAATTTTCATAATTCTATGAATTACTTAATCAAATAAAGGTGATATGTAAAATAAAACAACAAATAAAACTAAAGTTGTTTTTTCAAATAGCTATGATGCTTAAAAAAGAATTAATCTAAATTATCTTTTTGTGATTAATCAGAAAATTACTCCTTCTTTAAATAGTTTTTTAATTATAAATTTTTCATTACTCATAAAGTACAATTTTAAATCTAAAGCTGGAACCTTTTTTTTTTATTTTTCAAGCTTAACAAAGCAAAAACGTAGTTAATTTAAACTAAAACTGTTTAAAACAAAGTTGAAGTTCAACGCTGCAAATATTTAATTGCAGCAAAACCTTTACAAAGTTGATTTAATTGATCTTAATTAAGTTGAGCTCCAAGTTAAACTGATGATTCATCAAGACAATTAGAAGATTTTTTTTGTGAGTTTGCATAAATTAATTTAATCGAGCTTAATATATTTAAGGCGTAAGAAATATAGAGGAACAGTTTTTTAAGTTGCTATAAACTTGTCTTTAAAAAAAATTAACGAACTGAATATTTGTTAACTCGTATGAAAACAGTCAATATCTCAGCTATGATTTTTAGTTATTTTCTTAGTTAGCCAAAAACTGTAATTAGTGTTAGCAACATAAATAGTATAGAATATTTTGTATAAACAATGTAAAAAAAGTGACTTTAATAAAACGGTTAGCACTGAGTACTTAATCAGTTTATTAAAATGCTTAAACTGTGAAAAACATTTATAAATAAATAAAAAAACCTGAGCAAGGCATGTTTTTAAAATTAGTTGAACCGTACTGAAAATTTTTTAATATTTTTGCGTTATTTTTTGTTAAAATATTTATTTTCCGCACACAAAAAATCTAACAAATTATGATTAGCTTAAAATTTCAAAAAATCAAATTACCCAGATTTGTAGGTCTATGGCAAGCAAATTGAAAACTTAAGCAATACTCAAAAAAATTATTTAATCAAAATTTTGTTTATCTAAAAATGAAACTCTTAATTGATATTTTTAAATGTAAATTTAAACTTTTAGTAATTGTTAGAAACCGGAGATTTAATAAAATGGGTTTATATATTCGGTAAATTGTTATATATTATATATATATATATATATAATTTATATGTCTAAAAGTCAAACTTTTAATTAATAATTTTTTATGTAAAGTTCATAATAGCCCAGACTTAGCATGCGAGGTCGAACACTTGAGCCGGGTTCATACTTCATGTACATTAACAACTTTATAAAAAATTACATACCAAATAATCAAGCTCTTAGTAACTAATATTAATCGTTGTTATAAATTCAAATTAAAAAATTCAAACCGACCCAGACTTGGGTCCGTAGCATGCTAGGTCGAACACTTGCGCGGGGTTCATGTACTGCCGGAACCTCCTCAGAAACTTCACGCCCTGGTTGTCTCCGCTTCTGCTGTTCACGAACACCAGCAGTGGCGAAGTGCAGTTTGATGAGGGGGAAGCGACCCAGAATCCTGTGAGAAATAAGTTTATTTATTTACTATTGTTTAAAAAAAAGCTAGTAAGGGCGAAGTACAGTTAGAAGACGGTGATGCGACTGTGAGAAATGATATAATATTATTTTTTTTAACATTTTTTTGTTTAGAAACACTAGTAATAAGAATATGCAGTTTTAATCATGGTGAAGCTAGCCGAAAACCTGTAAAAATCATGCAAGTTTAAAGTGATAACCGAAATACTGTTAGCCCAGATTTCTGTTATAAAAATGAATTATTTCTTATTATCAAACTATTTATATGTTTTACAAAAACTAATAGGTTAAGTACAGTTTGATGAGGGAGAAGCAACCCGAATCGTGTGAGAAATATGAAATAAATTAATATCAAGAGTTTATAAAAAAAAATTGAAATATAAATTATTTTTGAAATGAAGAAAATTAAAATATATTTCAGTTGTCCTTATCGCTCAAACTGTCATTTTAATAAAAAAACATGATTTTAAAGACTCTTAACTACAAATTGTACTTGTGTATAATTATAAACATTGTCTAATGAAAATATAACAAAAAAGTTTACGCAAAAAAACTTGAAGAAAATGAGTAGAAATAAAATATTATTTTTATGAATTTAAGTCTTTTTCACATGACACAAATACTATTTATTTAATGTTTGTTTCCTAGAAGTCATATTTTACAGCTTTTTCATTATGCGCTAAAAATACTAATTTGCAAGCCACATCATAAGACAAAAATAAACTGACCATATGGTTCCGCTTAAACGTTTTATTTGAAGTGTTCACTTTGATATTTTATTTTTAGAACCTACAATAGATATTTAAATGGAGAGAAAGTTTTTACACACAAAGTTATCTTTAAACAAATTTTAAATTTAAAGTTTTATGAAAAGGAAAAAATACAATAAGAGTTTAGAAAATGCGTTTGGAATAAATGAATTTAAATCTCCATTGAATTTGACTTGTAACGAAGTAGGAAAGCGACAATGAAATTTTTTTGTAAATTTATTTTTGGTACCGCTCGTGAAAATTAAATATATATTTAGCATAAATTCCGTATACATAAAAGAAAAGAACCTTTTCAAAAACTTCACTGTTGCACTAAAACTTTTAAAGTAAACTTTTACGAAAACAAGAGTTTTCAAAAATAAACTGGAAGAAAATTACAAGTGTATTTGAACGAGAAGATTATCTTTTTACAAAAACTCTACACTAATCCTGTAGTATACTTGAACTTGGAGCACTTACAAAGTGTGAAAACAACATACTTAGTAATTTGTGGTTTGGATTGTAATGAAAGTTAAGATGCTTGATGTTCAGTACTTAAGTTGTAATGTGTTTAAGTTTGGATTTGTCAAAAGCTTCTTTTCAAAAGTTTATTTTTGGCCCGAGATAGGCTGTATTAAATAAACTTTACACTAAATACAATGATAACAGCTTTTGTAAGTTTATAATTTATTAGCTGAAAACACTTTCGATAAGTTGTTTTGCGTTTAACACAATTTATTTATTTTTTTCACAAAGTAAGACTAGTTGACAACAACAATAGAACTTTACAAAAACCACAATAAACTCGTTTGTGGGCCAACTGACAATTTTTAAAAACTTTGGGATATTTTTTATTTTCAGCATTATTTATTTTCATTTTATCATAACTTTAAGCTAAACTGACTCTGTTAAATAAACTTTACACGAATTACAATAACAACAGGTTTTGTAAGTTATTAACTCATAAACTTAAAAACACTTTGTGCTTAGCAGAATTTTTTTAAATTTTATCATAACTACAGACTAACTTGGCAATATTAAGAACAACTTAAAAATACTATAACAGTATATGCAAGTTATGGTAAACACATTTTTGATATTACATTGTGTTCGGCATAATCTTTTTAATTTGTAATAAGTATATGCTAGGTTGACTACAATAAATAAAACTCTACAAGTTCTAACTACTACAACATACTTAAGTTTTTTTTTTAAGTGGCAAAAGTTTTTTGAAAAATTTTGTGTTTAGCACAAGTTTTTCAAACCTTATCACTACCATAAATCTTTACAACAGTGTAAGTTAAACATATATAAAGTTTAAATCCGCATTGTGAAGCTTAACAAATTGACCATTACAAACTTTATGCCTTAAAGTAAAGTTAACGACAAGACACAACTTAAAAACAATATATACACATTTAGTTTAAGCCCTCAACTTTATTTTAATTTATTTTAGCTGATTCACCTTAAGATTAAACTGATTTTAAACATGATGAAAAAAACAATAAAACATTTGCATTGTGAAAATGTAAAGCACAAATTAAAAGAAAACCAAAACTGCATACAACTCATAAAAAAATGTGCAATACAATTGTAAAAAAAAGCCATTACTTCCTACATATTAATAATTAAAACGGTATATTATGAAGAAGGCTTTACTTTCGCGTAATTTTCTTCATTTTACGTTAAAACAACGTCGCGAAACATAGTTTTGAATTTAATTCCATAATGGACAAAAGTAATGTGCTATGACGCGCTTACTCAGTTTTTTCGATGTACATTATTCACCGAATTCAATTAAATAAAAGTATAAAACTATTGAAACATATTTGAAATAAATTAAATTAAAGTAAAAAAAGTATCAATAGCATAAAATTAGACATTATTCACCGAATTCAATTAAATAAATGTCTTTTACAAATAAAATATATTTAAAATAAACTGAATTAATATAAAAAAGTATCAATAATACTAATATATTGAAACTGTTTTGAAAATTTTTAAATTCACATAAATTTTATATTAGTTGTCATTTTTACTTTTAATGATTTATTACAGATTTACAGTTTGAAAATCCGCTTTTTGTTGTAATTTTGTTTTTGAAAATAATAAAATTTTAATTTTAAATAATGTCTTTTCAACGGAACTACTTGTAAATGTAAACTACGTTGGTAATATAATCGTTAATTTTTTTTAACTCTAAGATAACGAAAAAGTTATGCTATTTGTACTATAATTGACTAAATAAAAGTGATATGACACAATTTTAAAATGGTTTAACTTCATAAGTTTTCACAGCGATTTGTTATAATTTCATAAGTTTTTTTTCCTTAGATTGCTAGTGATGAAGTCTATATCATAAATTTTATAAAATTCCAAGTAAAAAGTTAAACTATATAATAGGTTAGAATAAATTCGGTTAAATAAAGTTACTTACACTTATTTATTGTTTAATATTTATTTTAATACTAGTTTTTTGAGTAAACAACCTTTTAAAGTAAATTTTGTATAAATTGTCAAGTATATTTAATTAAGATAATATCAAATACTTTAAATAGCACTATTCTTTGAATCAATAAAGCTTTTTATGCAAAAACAAATAAAAAACTTAATAATAACACGCAACGAAGTTAATTTTTTATAGTAAACATTGAAAAATATATAGAACTTAAAGTTCATCAGTGTACATCAGATTTTAAAATTGTTCAAAATAAAACCCAGTTGATTAGTAGATTAAAATAAAGAAAATCACGCTAATACAAAGATAAAAACTTATAATAAACTTTTTAGTTTAGGCAGTTTTAACTTTAATCGACAAAATAAAACAACTTTTCTGTGAAACTTAATTTCAATCCAATCAGTTTGTTTCAGAGTTTAAAATTGTATAACAAACAAATCTAATTGATTACTAAAAAATAAAATAGCCCGGCTTGCAAACGAAACCAAAATTCTAAAATCAATTTTTCGGTTCGGACTTTAATAAAGATCTAGTTTAAAGTTCGAATAAATTAAAACAACCGTAAGATTACCGCTCGAGAAAGACAACTTTTTATCATTTGTTTTTGAGCTCAAAACTTTAAAAGAACCTAATTAGGAAAAAATATATATATTACAAAAAAACGTTTAAAAAATTCAAATCAATTTAGTAAGTCTTTATTTCGAAATCTCACAAAAGCTCTTAATAAAGAAAACACAAAGCATATTACCGATAATCAAAAATCTAATTAATTCTAACCGCAGACCGTTGACATTTAAACCAAATATTAAAGAAAACGAAATATAACACGCACACCAAACAAAAACATCCTGCTACGGTATTAGATTTATTTCCAATTCATCACTTTGGGAAGCTTCGAGATAAAAAGTATGAATTTCAATCATTATTCTTGGAAGCGATTTTATAGGTTGAAAAGTTTTCGATCAAATTTACAAAGTATCGTTCACCAAATTTGCGAAGAAACTAAGTTTAGTTTTTTAGAATTAGAAAAGGTTTCACGTAACTTTCACGTTTTTATGCTTTACTCAAGCATTTGGTAAAACGATTTAATTCACTTTTGTGTTCGAAAACAAAAATTCCAACTTTAAATACATTTTGTACAACTATTTTAGATCTTTTAAAGCAACTTACTGGAAAAACTGGACTTTTACTGTTACGTTACATAAAAATACTCTTATCTCGTTTTCAGGTTAAAAAAAATAAAGTAAAAATAAACATCGTTCTTTTTAAGTTTTTAATTTAAAACACTTTACATAAGTCATTGTATAAGTTTTTAAATTTTAAACTAGAGCTTTACACACTTAAATAAAACACCGGAAACCGTTTTATAAGCTCTATACTCTTTTGACTTATGTATATTTAAAAAATTGTTTTTCGTTTTATGGGTACGAAAAAGTAAATGGTGATACAATTTTCAAAGCCTTTACTTTGTTTTACTTTTACATTTACAATTATCAATAACTTTTTTAATACGTTGTATTTTTTAAATTAGTAAAACAAAAAATTGTAGAGTCTATTAACAATTATTTATAATTACTATTAAATTAGTCTTTCTTTAAAATATTTAACTATAAATTAAAAAATATATGTGTAATTAATAAAAAACACTATATGCTTTTTAATGTATGTTCTTTTAAAAATATCAAAAACAAGTAACAATGTTATCTTAAATAAAAAAAAAAAGAAAAATTAAGTTGTTGTAAAGACTTGAATCACAGTGTACTAAAAGATAAATTTAATTAAATAAACAGCTCAGTTTCAGTCAAGTTGCAAAGAATCAATTGTTGTTGAGAACACTTGTAATAAATACGATTAAAAATACTCGTGGGAAAGTTTTTGTTTCGAACAGGAGTGCATTAAGTTTCGGTGAAAATTGTGCGAATACTTGGTAAATTATATTTTTCCACACGTATCTTAGTCTTTTTGTGTAATTTAAAAAGCTATTTCAATGTGAAATCAAACTAAGTAATATATAGTATCCTTTAAGTAAGCTGTTTAGTGTGATATCGCATGTGTGAATAAACACAACTCTTTCCTGCGAGTTTTAATGATTTTTTTTTGTTTGAAAGACATTATAATAAATTTAAACAAAAGTTTGATGTTTAAATTACCGTTTAATTTATATAAATGTATAAGTGAAAGTGATAAAAGTAAATTAAAAAAACTAAAATGTTGCTACAAACATTGTGGAGACTATTATAATTAAACACATAAATATACCAGTCATGCCACCACCATTACCACTAGAATGGGAATGATTATAAGTAGAAGGTGTCTTTAACCACCCATTTTTCTATGAGATATTTATAGTTAAACATAAAAAAATTGTTATTACAAGTAACCATTTGAATCATAGACAAATATGACAATAATTGCATTAAAGTCGGAAGCAACACTGAATGTCTACAACTATCCATAGTATTATGAGGTAATTACAGTTAGACACATATACTGTATAACTATTATCTTTAAAACACCATACAGCTACCCGTTTTACTACTAAATAAGATAGTAAGATAATATATTAAAACTGAATGTCTAAAACTTCTAATAGTTTTACGATAAGTATATAAAAATGTTATCAATCTGTTATTACGTCATACTGACCGTTCGAATCGTAGGAATGTATCGAAGTTGGCGGTAGAACTGAATGTCTGCAACTGCCGAGTGTGCACCTCTGAGGCATGTGCTGTTTGCATTTGTCGTGTACCTGAGTGAAAATGTAATAATAAAATTGAATAACTAAAAAATACTGAAACATGAATAGGCATCATAATTGAATCATATACTGTTATTTAGACTCTAAATATATTAACGGTGCTGTTTGCATTTGTCGTGTACCTACATTGAAAAAACATAATAAAATAAAAACTGTCCTTTTAGGATAAACAGTGTCAGCTAAAGTAACAATCGTTGAAGAAATTTATGATAAATTAATAGAAAAACAACTAAAAATACTTCGAAACATGAATACACCGGATGATTAAACTGTAAATGCGTACAAATGTTATTTAATTGTAGTTTATTTTCTTAAATATGAGATGATAACTGTAGTTTAAATTTCTTGGTTGGCAAACAAAATCGTCAAGCTTGTAATTCTATGTGATTAATTTAATTAATTTGGTATAAGTGACAGTTTTAAACAAATGGTAATAATCCTGGAAAAATTGTACTTTAAACTTTTAAAGTTGACAATTTTGTTGAAGTTTTAGTGTAGTTAGACATGACCATTAGTTTATTTGTATTAATTTGTAAACGACATTTTTTGCATATGATTAATTAAACCCCCTATAATTTTGTAATTGTTCTTAGAAAATAAGTTTTTTTTTAATTAAGTTAATCTTTTGATCTATTAGAAAAGCACGATTTTCGACTAAAATAGTTACTTTACCTTTTAATGACGATCTTGTTTAAATATAACTCAATTCAAAACGACATGAGAAATTATACTGGTCATAACGATTAATTGTCGAATTGCAATAAAATTTGTCAATTAAGCATTAATTGGCTGGAGGTCAGTAGGCATTAACACACTTTGTATTTTTTATTTTTCTTTATAAGTTTGTACAAACAGTTATTTGTATAATTTTAGTAAACACTTACAACCTTTGCTTAAAACTGAATATTTTGAACAAAATTATAAAGTTTTACGCACAAAAACACGTTATATAAATATGCAACAAAGTGTTTTTATTGTTTTTTGTTAATTTATCGTTAATTGAATATTAATTTGCAAAGATTATTAGGATTTTGTGTATAAAAAACACTATCTCAAAGTATTCAGCGTCTTTAAGCTGTTGTTATTTATAAAAATAAAACACTTTTTTTTAGAACTTTTTTGTAAGCATTTTTCTTTTTTACTCAAAGTTATGTTTTTTTGAATCATGTTAAATTTTTTTACGCATAACAAAGCTAAATAACTAAAACAAGTTTGTTGATTTTTTTACATTTAAATGCATGCGTTTTTAAGTTTTGAACTAAAATAAAAGTTTTTTAAACAGTTTTTGCCTACTTGTAATTCTTTTTGAATATATATCAAAAAAAAAACGTATCTTCAAGCGTTTAAAATGTAAAAAGCTTTTACTATCTTTAAAATGCGTCAAACATTACTCCCAGTATTTTTTAGAACTTGTATGGCTAAACTAAAATTGATTTCATCAAAAAAAAAAAGTTTTCGATAAACAACACCATATTTAAACAATTTATCTCAATTGCAATGACAAATGAAAATCAATTGGCTTGCGTCAGTAAAATTCTAAAATTAACAAGATTCGAAATATTTATCAAACTTTAAAAAAAATTCTCCAAGTTAGCAGTTTTTGTTTTAACTGAAGAGTAAAACTGTAACCAAGATGATTTATTTGATTTTTTACTTAAATACTAAATATACTAACTTTTCTTTTTTTTTTTGTTACGAGTCAATTAGTGGTTTTTTTTTATTATCTGACTTATTATTGTTCTTCTTTTTAACTTTTTTTAATATTTATAACTTAAATTCTAATTGATTAATTGGATTGTTTTTGGAACAACTGTTATTGAACATTTGATCATAAAAACCTTCTTATATATAAACATAAGTCTTTTAAGCATACTATCACTTTATAGCTTACTTTAAAAGTATTGACACAAGTTGATTTAGTAATATTTTCAAATCCAAATAAAAGCATTTTTTGACCAAAGGTGCAAAAAATTTATTTTATTGCTTTTTATAAGTAAACGTTTCTTTTGGGCAATACTTTAAGTATATAACATCTTTACTTTAAAACTGATAAATAGCTAAAGAATGTGAAATTTTTGGTGTTTAAAATGTGTTCTTGATAACTGGTTGGAAATAAAAACAGAACGATTTTACTTCCAAAATTTAGTTGCTTATTTGTCAAACCAACAACTGCTCTACACCAAAAACATTTCTTACATTGTAACTTTTACCCATTCCACAACTATTACTTTAATAATTTACTAATTATTTGATATGTAAAATTCAAACTAACTTTACACAATAAACATTTCCACATTTCTTATTTTAATTGAAATGTTTATTTTATATATAATTTTAAACCAACTACGGCTTCAAGTCAAAGACATTTCCAGTCTTGTAGCTTTAGTTCCAAATTTTTATTTTTATTAAACTAATTTATACATAATTTCAAACTAACAACAGCTCTACACTAAAGACATTTCTGATCTTGTAACTTTAACACATTTCTACGTTTCTTATTTTAATTTAATTATTTTTTTATATATAATTTCAAACCGACCACCGCTTTGCACCACAGCACTTCCAATCTTGCAGTCTCAGCACACTGCCACAGTTCTTGTCGCAAACGCAACATTTCGCGTTAACCGGCAAGTTGCCTTCCAACCACTGGTGCACTATGTATATCTGTGAGTAAATTTTTTTTAATTAGTTTGCTATTTAGACCTGTTTGTAAATTAAATTTCAAAAAAATACAAAAAAATATTATTTTTTATCGAGTCTACATCACAAATATTTTTATTTTAATTAGTTTGCTATTTAGAATACTACGTATATTTGTTTGTAAAATTACTAATTTTTTTAATTCAGTTTACTATTTAGGAAACTATGAAAGCCTGTGAGTAAAATGGTGATTTTTTTTTAATCTTTAGAGTGCTATGCAGATCTGTTTGTAAAATCATTTTGTAAAAAAGTACAAAAAAAATATTTTCGTTTATCGAGTCTTCTTCACAAAAAACATTTTTTTTTAATTAGTTTACTTTTTATAAAACTAGGTAGATCTGCTTGTAAAGTTATCTAATGTAAAAAATTGCCTAAAACAATTATCAAGTCTGCTTCACATTATGTTGTGTTTGTGACGTAATAAGGGCGCGGAGCAACATACACTAATTTACGAGTTTAATTATTTAATGAGAACTAACAGTGAGTCTATATTGTATTTTACTTTGCATTTTGTGATTAACTATCCCTGATTGAGTATAAAAGATAATTTGGTTTTAAATGTTATATAAATCGCATCCTCAAGTTATTTTATAAATAAGCAAATCTAGTAGGCATAGTTTATAATAAATATTTATTTGATTAAAATAAAAACACATTTACACAAAAAGGTTTACAAAAGTACTTTCTTTCTAAGTGCTGATGGACTGTGTACGTGTTTTTTGGAATATAAAATAAAAATAATTGTGTTAAAGTTCTAAAATAATGTTTTTAGTAATTATTAACGCACGCTGGTGTGATATAATAATTTTTTTCCAAGATCTATTTACATCACTGGTTCATATTTCTGACCTGTATGCTAAAAAAAATCAATAGTGTTTTGGCGAGTTTTATAAAATTCAGATTTAATCACCTTGGCGTGATGCCCCATGTGTATTAAGCAGGAAATGGGAAAATCGATGAAAATATTTACAAGTTTTTTTTTCATACTTATATAACAATGTCAACATTTTCAACTGTAATTACGATAAAATTTCAATTTGAAAAATTTGACAAATGTTCATACTGATTGTCAAAAACTTATTTTTTTACCATTGATTTGTAAAACCTTGTAAACAAATCGATGGTTTTATTCACACGTACACATTTACATTAAATTATTCACAAAAGACTACAGTTAATCAATGGTAAACTATTTAAAGTTTTATAGATTTTTCTTGAAAATAAAATTTTGCCCTTTAACAAAATCACATGTTTTTGTGCTTCGCATTCTGTGAACAGAAAGTTTACTGATTTTAATCCATTTTAATTCAATTAGCCAAAAGCCAACAGAGTTTGTCAATGGGATTTCCTAGGGCTTAATCCGAAGTGGAAAAGGAAATGTAAAGTTAAAGATTTGAAACTTATTTTGAAGAAATATAGAGAAAATAAATTCTAGCTGAAGTTATTTTAAGCTTAATCTATGGACCACAGATTTTATACTAATAGTTTTAAAAGTACGTAAACATCCTAACTAAAACTAATTTAAAAAATATTTTCTAATTAATTAAAAGAGAATTAAAACTATGTACACGCTATATATATTCAGATTGAATCTTATTCTTAACCTAGCTTTGAATAATTTGCCTAAATTGAAACAATTTTTACTTCTTTGTTTCATTGTTGCACAATGCTTTTACAATCTTTATTGATAATAAATTGAATCGTGAATTTAAAACTGGTATAGGTTTTTTTTCAACCTATTATCAAATGTTATGCAACTGCAAAAACATGTGAAATACTGTTGTTATGTAAAATAACAAAATAAATAAACAAACTGACAAATGAATATGATTTAAATAATAAATATACACATATGGGAAAGCGTTTTAAAGACGATAAATTAGATTTATTAGGGTTAAAACACGCTATTATCGTCGAAAATATATGAATTTTAAATATGATTTTTTTATTAAATTGTTATAAAATGTTGCATAAGAAAAAAATATGTTGTCACTAATAACAGCTTGGTAATGAGCAGTAAAATTGATTTAAATTTTATTGCGTATTTTGTTTAGGGTGGTTTATTTTTTTATACATTCAGATATATACAAAAAAAAATCATGTATATAAAAAATATATTTACAGATATATCAAAAAATATGTTTTTTTTTCATGTAACATATAGTTTTCTCAACATATAACTTAATTCACATGTATTTATGTTATTTTTCATTTTTTCCTTTATCATTTTATAACAGACTTGCAATTTAAAAAACTGCTTTGCGATGAAACAGTGTAATTTTGTTTCTTGAAATAATAAAACTAAAAAAATTAAAAATTAATTTAACATCATATCATGTTTTAGCACTAAAATTCAACAACTCATTATGCTAACAACTAAAAGTTTTACAATTTTTTTATTTTTTAAATTTTTTTTTGAGTTTAGTTATATAAGATTTTTTATAAGTATATTTGATTAAATTAATTTTCGTAGAAAAAATGACAAAACATTTATTACTTTACAGTTGAAAAATGTATTTTTACATTAACTTATAAAAACAACTCAGTATTATAATAAGTTATAAGCAATAAAATTCAAGAAATTTTATTTACCAATATCTTAAGGGAACTTTTATTACATTACTTATACAGACTAGAACATTTCTATGGTAAACTTAATTATGTAAGGGCTTTTGTTTATAAAATAATGTTATAAAAATTATTTTCACATAAACATTAGACTGCATGTCAATTTAAAATTAAAGGCATAAGTTGTTTTGCAATTTAAACAGCGCAGTAATGTATTAAGTTGTGAGCACTAAAGTTTCACAACTCGTTTTCGCTAATGGATTAAAAGCGTTTATTATGAAATTATTTTTACATGCTAGACCTCACGATGAACTCTGTTTTGTGGGATTTTTTAATACAAAGTGGTTTTTCAGGGTTGCCAATTATTTTGATAAAACTACTTTAAATGTGCTTTTTAGTTTAAATTTTTTTTTTTGATAGCAACAAAAATTTAATTTATATGGTAGGTTTTTGTTTCTGATTAAAATATTACTACTTAACGCGTAAAATTGTTTAAAACTCCGCATTTTCTTAATTCCCAAATTACAGATTTTTCCAGGTTTGATTTAGCCTAAACTGTCAAAATCCAGGTTTTTCCAGGATTTCAGGTTTTTTAGCAACCCTGCTTTATATTAA
Organism: Thalia democratica; assembly: GCF_965202585.1. Taxonomy (NCBI): domain Eukaryota; kingdom Metazoa; phylum Chordata; class Thaliacea; order Salpida; family Salpidae; genus Thalia; species Thalia democratica. Next base: position 48,093 of record NW_028139277.1, read on the forward strand.
TGAATAATACCTTAACAAACATTTTGTTAATAGAACGTTTTTAAGGTAACAGTTATTAAATTATTTATATTTTACAGAACAGGCTATACAAAAAATAACTTGATTACTTAAAGATCACTTGTACACAGAAGTAAAATTTAAAAATTACTACTGGTTTGAAGTATAATTCAGGTGTTTATTTGCTTTAATAGCGTTATTTAAAATTAGTGTACTGTTTTTTCTACTTTTCATTACGTATTTTATTTTGAGTAAATTCTAAAAAAACACTTTATTTTACATCTATGGAAGATATAGAAAATTAATACTTTAAAGTGGTTATACCAGATGACTTAATAAATCAAAGTGTTCTAAACTAAATAAGTGTAATTTAAAAAAAATAAAGTAATACAGGGTTGCCACTTGTTTTTCAAAAATTTTTCAAAGTTTTCCAAATTTCTTCCAGGTTTTTAAAAGTTCACATTTTTTGGTCTATTTTTAGATTAAAGTTAAGTTTAAGGTAAGATACTGTGTTAAATAGTATAAAAACATTGAAAAGATACTGTAAAGCTACTTTAAATATGTTAAAAAAAACATTTGATGATGACAAAAGTTTTTTATTTATATGATAGATTTTTTGAGTCAAATCGAAATTTTACTACTAAGCATGTGAAAATTGTAAAAATTCCAAGTTTTTTCAAAACTTCCCAAATTCCAGGTTTTTCCAGGTTTTTTTTTTGCCTAAATTGTCAAATTCCAGGTTTTTCTAGGTTTTTCCAGGATTTTAGGTAAAGTGGCAACCTTGGTAATAACAAACACTTGTAATCACCTATTACTTTTTAAAGACTTAATTGTAAAAGTTGACCTAATTAAAAAAAAAAATTATGTTTATAGAAATTATAGAAGTCTTTAAAGTTATTACGTCATATTTACTAAAAATAAAAATCTTGCATCAAAAACAAACTTCCTTAACAGATTTGTTTTGAGTTTTTCTCAAAATAACAGGGCTCAAAACACAAAACTACGTTAAAGTATTCATAAAACACGCAATTTACAAAAAAAAATACCAATTTTTTATTTCCAATACAACTTTGTTACCACTTTGTAATATTTTTAATAAAAACAAAAAATGCTGGAAAAAAAAGCAAAAAAATACAAACAACACCGATGTTTTAAGAAAAATTTTAAATCGAGTTTATTTAAACTTATTTTAGAGTTACGCAACAAACTTAAATTTTATTTGTTTGAATAATCAATTTCATAATTGACACTGATTTAAAGCCAGTTAAATATATTTCAATTTTCTGAGTTGTCAGACAATTGTTTATATTTTAAATACAGAAAATAATTTATCACGAATTAATGCAAGCATTTATTCTTGGAGTTGAACTCGTGGCCGTCACTATGAATATTTTTCAAACGAAAAATTTGATTTAATTTACTGCATGTGTTTTTTTTACAACTTACTAAGGCTGATTGTCGACATTAATTTTGTGGAAATAAATTTGAAATAATTTTTTGTGACAATTTTTTTTCCATCAAATAAATGTTATTTTATATTTAGTTACTTGTTTTATTTTAATAAACATAGGGAATGAGTATATTTTTAAATTAAATTCTAATAAGCGTTTATGTAACGTAAATATTATTACTTATAAGAAAATGTATTTTTGAATTAAATTATAATAATCTTTAAGAAATCTTCATCAATCATTAATAACTTATTTGTCAAAAACGAAGTAACAAAACCAAAATAACTAAATTAAGGTCATTATTTATAATTTGAAATTTCTACAGTATATCGAATTCCAATTATTTTCATATCAATCTTTTCTCTTAATTTTCAATATAAAAGCATATGTTTCCTAATTTAGGTACGGACAATTTAATGTTTTTTAAACTGTATAACATTTTTTTATTTGATTTATGTTGCTTCTGAAAAGGCTTGATGTAAATAATTTTTGTTTTTTGTTATTGTCTTTTAAACGGTTTTAACTATTATGAATTGGAAAAAAAAAATAACAAAACCAAAGATAAGGCACAAAAATTGGCCAAATAGCTTTTTAATTAAAACCTGGGAGAGTTATTACTTTATCAAAAATTCTAAACTAGTTTAGTACTCTTTCTCTTATTTAGTAACAAAGCCGCTCGGCAAAATTAAAACTCATTTAAATAAAAGGCAATTTAAGGGTAACACTGGTTTGAAGTAAAAAATATTTATCTTACAGAAAAAAAACACGACTAAAATAGTTTAAGTAAAATCTAACAATTAAACTAAATTATAACAAAATAAAAAACGCTTTGGTTTTATTAAACATGGAGACTTAGTTATAGGGGTGTGATTGATTTATAAATCATATCTAAGTGTTCATTTCAATCACTAGTAAAAAAAGTTAACTGTTTTTCATATTAAAATGGATGAAGGTAGTCTTCCTCTTTTGATTTTAAAGACCGGACAGGATTGAATTTTAGATAAACAAAATAAAAATGGTAGAAAACCATTAAAATATCATCAGATTCTATTTGAATAAGGAATTGAAAATGTTTGTTTTTTAATAAACGAAAGATCTCTTTAAAGTGCTTGTATAAGACTGTGACTGATTTTTTTTTAATGGTTCTACCATTTTTATTTTGTTTTTCATATTGAAACTTAATTTTTTTGAAAAGAAAAGCATTGTATCTTGGTACAAATGAACACTAGACTGCACCACACGACCGCCAACAACAGTGGGACCTTGTTTCTTCCCAGTTATAATCATAATTTAATTTAACTATTTAATTAATTTCGTCCAAATTAGGGCTCATCGGGCATTCATAATCACGATGAACCAAAAATTTCAGTCAAATGACTTTCTTAATTTGAAACTGATAACAGGTAATTATGAAATCATTAACATGGTTCATTTCTATTGAATGAATATAACATTATACTAAATATTATACATTCAGTTATGAGATCAGAATAAAATTATGACGTCACTAACCCCGTCCTCCCTCTCGACGACGTTCTTGCCGACGCTGGAAAGATTGGACCACTTGCAGGGAGAAACTGCCTTGCTAGCACACCTCTTGTGGGCTTTGAACGCGCAAACTGTTAGAAACAAATTAAAACTGACAAAAAAATTTAAAAATGTAAATTAGTTAGTTAAAACTATTAGCTAAACAGTGTTTATTTTTAAATATTAGTAAAAACAAGTTAAAGAAATGATTAAAACTATCAACTGGTTAGTTGCAAGTAAAAACTACTTAATATTTTATGGGCTACGAATGCACAAACTAAAAAATATGACGTTCTTATTGTTGTGAGCAAATTTTGTTATTTAAAACTGTCGCTAAAATATTTTTGTAAGGAGATGTTTAAAACTCAAACATTTTGCGCGTAAACTTTCTAAAGGGCTCTTCTTGTTCAAATCTCTACGATTTAACGCATGTTACAGTTATTGTAAAGACTATTTATTCTCTAGCTATTAAACTTTTCTAGACAACAATAAAAATTGGATGATAAGTTTCAATTTACATCATTGTATAAATTTAAATTCAAAACTCACAGGTTTGAACTTGCAAAAAACTTTTTCGTTTAACGAGATCAAAACTAAACTTTTACGTGTGAATTCACAGAACCAAAATTTATTAGAAAATGATGACTCACTTAATTTGCATTTTAAAATTGAAATAACTATCATGAAGCAACAATGTTAGGAATTTTAATTATTTCAGTGATTCACTAAAACTTAAACTAGTTTAAAAATAAAGTCTAATTCAAAAATAATTTTCTCCTATTTGAAAAGAAAAGATCAAATAACTGTTCAAATATTTAATCTTGTTTAAATCTTGTTCAGGATTTAATACGCTTAAAACGTTATGACTTTAGTAAAAATATTTATTTAGTTTTCTTATAAAAACTGTTTTTTCAAAACATTTTAGGAATATTTTCTCTCGTTTATTGTCAAAAAGAAAACAACCAGACTTAAACCCATTCGAAATAAAAGGCGCTTTAAAATGCTAAATATAAAAGTTTAAGAAGGGACACTTTAAGAAGTAACAATGCGAAATTCAGTTGTTGAGAAACACCTTGTGAAGTGACTTATATCTTCAAGTGAGTTTTGAGAAAATAAACGAAATACTTGTATCTACAATGTGAAGCCATTAAAATTGTTCAGCAGTTCTTTTAATATAATAGACCATTTTTATTGGTTGGGTGTAAAACTTTAATCGGTACATGGAGCTTTTTAGTTAAACTAACAGAATATAAACCACAATTAAGAACAAAATTCATTGAAAATTCACTATTTTTGGTATTTTTGTTCTCCACACAGTTAATTTTACAAATGATTGCTGTAGATTTTCAAAAGCAGGACCTACTTGTGAAAAATATAACAAATGCACGTATACATAACAGCTCAAGAAAGTTTTACAAAATGTAAAAGCTAATATCCATTTAAACAAGTGGTTGGAAAATAGCTTGACTGTTAGAAACTGATTTGAACTAAATTATTTAAACTCTAGGTCAGTGTTTAATAAGAAGTCAGATTTGAAAAAGTCAAAACTAAAACATGTTAAGAGGTTACCAATTTTTTATTTCTCAAAAGCTGAAGTATACATTTCTTTTTCTTTTACTGTTCGCTTATTGCATTTTATAATAATAGTTAAAATTTCATTCTAAATTAATTAAATTGATTTGTGAAGTTATCATCAACAGTAAAAGTTTTAAATACAAAAACTTTTCAAACTGTGCAGTAGTTAAGGCAACTTACTTTTGTTGACCACCTAATTACTATTAGGTGTGTGGCTTTAACTAATATTAAAATAATTAAGGTACTTGTTTTATAATTCTATATTTAAAATTTTAATACTGTAGTCATTTATCAAATTTTTCTTTAAAAACGTTTACTTTTAAATACAACTATTTAAAACATTTTTTTATAACTTTAATTAATTGTTTTTACTTCTTAAATAAGAATATAGGTTTCCCACATTTTATGCATACATATATAAATGCAAATGAAATATTTTACATTTAATTTACTAGAATGATAGTATATTATTTTTAAAACAGATTTACTAAATATAGTTTGAACTTAGTCAGAGCACTTTTCAATAACCGCTACGTTATAATTATTCACAGTTTAAAAGCTTTTGCACATAACGGCTTTCTCAAAGCAAGTATCATTTGAAAAAAAAAGTATTTTATGTACAGAAAGACAGCTATAAACTTTAAAACACTTTTCAATAGCTTTTAGGATGCACTTTATTCACAAATGCATTTTACATACAACTACTTTCTCAAAGCATGTACTTTTACTACTATTGTTCTGCAACGTGTCAATTCTTTTACATTGAAGTTTAAATCGAGTGTAAACTTTATACAGTAAACTTTACTGAACTGTTTTAGTTTACAAATTTAAGTTTTCTTCTCAAAACATTCAGTTGTAAAGTGCATGCTTTAAATATTGGCTGATCTAAATTACATTCAAATTGTTCAAAAAAACTGTTCATGCTTTTTATAGTTTAAAAAATGTTTCAAAGAAAAATTGATGACTTTGTAATTTTTTCTACTAAACTACTTATTATAAAAATCCATGCAACACTTTTTCTCAAACATCTTATTTTGTGAATGCATTTTTCAAACATTAATTGCATAAATTGAATAAAATTTTTTTAAAATATTTTTAATGTTTTAAATCATTCAAAATATGTTTCTCAGAAAAAATGCCAAGTTGACATTTTCTTTCTGCTTTTAGACAAACTCGATGTTTTCTTAAAACAGCTGACTTTACATATTAATGTACATGTTTTGTAATTAATTGTTTGAAAATATGTAAAATTAAATACATGTAAAACTAACTGCACGTTTAAAATATTTTTAAAAGCTATTTGTATTTATAAAAAAAGTTTAGCAGAGTACACATAAAAATAAAAATTCAGTAAAGTGTATATCGAAATAAAAATTATTAAAACTATGTATTATTAAAAACCAATAAACAAAAGTAGCTTAAACTTTTATCTCATCTAATATGCACTTTCACTACAAAGAGCAAAGTCCAAATTGTTTTATCATTAACATATTATCTATATTTTTGTGGTTTTAATTTCTTTATAAAGATTTATCAAAACTTCAAAATAAAACGCGTTTGTCTTAATGTGATCAAACATATTCAGGTCTTAAATTTAGTGTTCAAAATTTACAGTGGTTTTTTATATAACTACACATAACTTAAAGTAAACTTTGATTCTACATAAACATCAAGTTTAATGCACTTTGACTATGAATATTTTTTTAATTTAAAAAGCTTTTTGTTTTAATTCCAAATGCTTTCTTAATATTTTCTCAAACAAAACAAACTTAGGCTTTAAAGTTAATTTTCTAAAAAACCATTTATATAAATTTGTTGATCTACCTAAACAAAAGTGTTTATCGTATAAAAACAATGTCGATTTAATAACAAATACTTTACAATAATTTTCCTAACTTTTTAATGAGTGCGAAATACTTTTATTAAAATTTTTTTTATTTTATATTATATTTTTATTAATAAAACCTACATTACAAACCAGGAAAACTAAGAAAATTTAAACTGTACAGAAATGTATTAAAAGGGTTAAATGATTTAGAAAACATGTTTTTTTTTTTAACTAATCACTAACTACGTGAACTTAATTCTATATTTTCTACGTAATTTATTTTAACGAGTTTTGAACTATTTCTCTTTAAACATCTATTAGTCCTAATTAAACACATGGCTATAATTTTGAATAATAAGAAATGTATGTCAATGGCTCATGCTATTCTATAAAAGTGTTACATTAATATTAATCACTAAAAACATGTTATAATTTCACCGCATGTTTCACTTTGAAAACCTTTTTATCTCAATTAAGGATATTTTAGTAATAAATTAGTTTTAATTTATGTCAGAGCTTAGAAAGTTCTCTATACAATTTAACCCTTTTTTTATAAATTTGGTATACGCTTGATTTCTTTATTAAACTATCTAACAAAACTTCTAATTCATATGTGTTTAGAGTTTACAAATATTTTTTTTAATTTTGAAGAGTTCGACAGAAAATAGGTTTACATTTGCAAACAAATAAACAAAATTGCTTTCTCATTTTATATTATTCACCACAAAGCAAAGTTTCAACAAATTTTATCAATATGCGGTTTTCGTTTATATATAAAATTAGCTGGCAATCCTTCAAAGCAAGATAAATCAATTTAAATGCCAAAATAAACAATATTTTGATATATAAATAGTTTCGCGGTATACTTTATCGTTTTACTCAAAGGCATAAGAAGTAAAAACTCTTACAAAATTACAAAATATTTTGCATAAATTCCGTCAATAAAACAACAAAAAAAATCAATAAAATAGAAACAATATTAACATAAACTTTTCAAGAAACAATGCATATAATATACTACTGTCCACACTAAATATTTCAAAATTCATCCAATTAGATCAATAAAAACAAGAACTGAATTTTAAAAAGTCAATATAAGTAGCATAAAAACAGAGTTTATTTCAAAAATATACATACCAAACATAAATGTCCATAAAGTATTTTATGTAAATGCTTGCAACAACATATTAATAAAACAAGAATTAAGTTTTTAAAATCAATTACAATTTATAGAATATGAAGTTTATTTCCAATATATATATATATATACCAAACATCAATGTCCACAAAATATATTTTATAAAGTAACATATTAATAAAACAAGCGTGCAAGGATGAACTTTGTAAAATCAATATTTCTTTCTGAATATTAAATTAGGCCTGTTCGGAAACGAAAATCCATAAAAAGTGACCTTACGAAATGAACTTGCCAAAATGATTTAATTTATTTTTAATTCGAAGCACACTGATCAATACAATTTAATTTCCATGCATAAAACAAAATGGCCATATATTACATCGTAAAATTTTATTAACTTTGTCAAATAAACTTACTGAGTCAGAATGATTTAACTTTTATATTTTTAGATAAACTTGGCAAAAATTTTATTTACTGCACACAAGATTTAATACAACTAAATTTTCCAGGCGTTAAGTAAAAATGGTCATAAATTACATAGTAAAATTTTATAAACCTTATAAAACAAACTTAATAATTCGAATGGTTTTACTTATTTTATTGAAATCACTGAGCAATATAACACACTTTATAAGTTTATTAAAATTTTATCTTTATTAAAAAATTTCTAAGTTGTAAATAAAATAGTAAAATTCTGGTAAAATTTATTGAAATACAAATATAGTATACTTAAGCTTTTATTTGCATAAAACTTATTGTCATATAGAGCATGTATAAGTTTGTTATCCTTATTAAATTGAACTTCTGTACATTTTGAACAATTTAACTTGATTTATTTCTAAAAACGTTATAAATATAAGCAATGATTATATTATAGATTACAGCATGGGTAAAAACAAACTGTCTAAAACTCGAGTAATTAATTCATTGTGCAAAGTAGAACTAATTTAACTTTTACTTAAATTAATCACTTGGTCGTATAGTGCTGGTAACTTTATAGATTAATTTAGTTTAAATTTATCATGCTTTTTCAGTATCAAAATATGTTGCCTGTACTATAAGATGATTAATTTAATTTACAACTTGTTAAATGAACAGATGTGGCGACAAAACTTTGTAGCAAATATGTTTTTAAATTAAACTCGTTGGTTTAAATTACTTTGTCGATAAATTTAATCAATAGTGTAATTTATACAAAAGTAAAGTATTTATCTAATATTAGACATAGATTAATTTACTTCATCTTCATCTATTTAGATTAACTTAACCATATGGTCTTGTGTTAGTAAACTTTATTCAAACTAGAAAAATATGTTTTTATTGTACTATATTAAATAAAGAAGAAATTGTTTGAAATGATGAAACAATAACTTAGCAAATACATGTACTACCTTATTATAGCTACGATTTTGTAGAAAAAATTCTTTAGAAAAATTCTTAAACATAAATTTATTAAAAGCTTATTATGTTAAATAAAATTTGTAAATGTAAACTCGTTACAACCATGATTTTACTTAAAATTAATCATATAATGTATATTAAAAATATTTAGATAAAAAATAAAATATATTCTAAGTTAGTTACATGTTTTAAAAGATTTAAAGAAAAAAAAAGCAATACAACAAGTTTAGTCCTAATCATTTTGAGTATGAAAAGAATTAGTTGACTTTAAATTTAATATTTCAAAAATCTTATATGTTCATTGTTATTATTAGTCAAACTACAATTGTGGGAAACAATATAAAAAGTGTTCTCGGTAAAACAATGGCAAATTAAAAATATACTTTGTATTATAATAAGAAGTGTTATTGATCATTAAAAGTTCACAAGTAATTACTGGTTAAACACGAATGTCTGAGTTGAAATCATTTGGCGCGTTTGACAAGCTTTTTTGTGAATGTAAAATTCTAATTTTTTTAAATCTAAAAGCTACAAGACACTTTTTAATATACAATTTTTTTTATAATCGATACTAATTTAATTTGCTGTTTAAATAAAATAAATATCAAAAGAATTGTTTCCAAAGTCAAGATGATGCAACTAAAACGTTTTACTAAATCCAAATAAAGTTATTTGAATTTTTTTCATGAAATTAAATTTTGTGCAAAATCTTATGTACAAGTATACCTAAGTTAGCAAGCTTTTCAACGAACAAATAGGCTTAAATTATCAAAGCATTTCGAAAGGAACAATAAGATAAAATACTTTTAACGAACAAAAAACAACAACTAATTATCATTAAACCAAAATGCTTGAACCTTATCCAAGCTTGAAAAGTTTAAGGGTTGACTTGTTCAAAAAGGAACTAACAGTCAATAAGAAAAAAACTTTTAGGAAGTTTTTTCAGTTATTATTTATAGTTCTTAAAAGTGTTTTTTAAGTTTGTTAAAAGTTTAAAATACGTTAAAACCAATAGAAACAGCTATAATATTTATAGCTTGTAAAAGTCTAGAATTTCGTTTTCGGGATCAAACTTGTTTGAATGAGCTTAAATTACTTGAGTTATATGCAATTTGTTATAAATATAAGTCATGTTAAAAGGAAGATCAAGGTTGAACTCAAAAACAAAAAAAGACCTATTAATAAACCAATTTTTTAGCTTAAACAAGTTTGTTTAAGGTGAGAAAATTGTTTAAATAAAAACTAATTTGTTTATAATTTAGATTAGTATCTAATTTTACAGAACAAACTCGTTTAATAAAGTTTCAAGGGCATTTTTAAACTGCACTTTATTCAAATGACTATCAAAATTAAATTCTCGACAAAAAAAACATTTAGCTATTTTTATTTGTAAGTTGAATTTACGTCTTTTCCGAGGTAACATTTTGCGCTTGAAATGAAACTCAACTGAACTTGCTTGATTTAAATTTGTGCAAGCTTATTTATAACCTGCTGTCAGACTTCAGAAACAAACGAGTAGTTTATATCTTGTTTCAACAACTGACGCGGTGTTTAGAATATTTTTGAATTTAAGCACAGAGAGAAAACAACGCAACGTCAACTTTACTTATTGTTCAGTGGGAAAAAATAAAAAGAGTTTATATTTGCAGTTTTACAGAATACGTTCAAGGTAGTTTTTCCAGCTAGCTTGGCTAATCGTGTGCAGGTTATTGCTTTCTCGTTTACAATTATCGTTCGTAATATATTAATTCATGGAGAGTGGAAAAAAAACTACATACAATTATATGTTAAGCTCATAGTGTAGTGACAAATTATATATACATGCTAGTACATTACAATGCACACAAAATTTGTTTAAATTATTTAAATATATTAAAATTATATATATATATTAAAATTATAAATATATATTAAATATTAAATATACATTAAAATGATGTTAAAATAAATAAAACTAGTTCGAGTATAACTGGGTTTTTCTACGACAAAAAAGACTTCAAACTAACTTGTTTATATAGAAACAATGTAATGTGAATACACAAGTAATTTTACATCATGTATGCAGAAACATAAACATATTTGCCCGGAAGCTACTCACCGAAATAGCAATCAAGAGCATGGTAAACTTGTTTTCAAGTTCACTTTTTTTTCATGTTTAAACTAGTATAAAATTAAAATGTTATTAAACCAGCTAGATAAAAATGTTATTTGTTCACGCTAGAAATCATTCACAATGCTATGCATATTCTTTTAACTTCATTTTTATAATACTTCATACATACAAAATACATATAAAAACAAACCAACACACTGAAATCTACAGTTGGTAACCTTGTCTAATAGATGTGTCAATTTTTTTAATATTCAATATTATCATTTAAATATCTGTTCTGGGTTGCCACAACGAGCCGAAAATAAATTCCTAACTTTTCCTGTCTTTTCTAAATTAAATTCCTATTATATACCAATTCAAAAATACATAACAAAAGACTGAAATTATGTAAAATTTTGAACTTTATTATTATACAGTACAAAACAACTTATCTTTAGCATATGGAAAATTTTTAAAAAATGACATTAGCAAAATGCAGTTTTTAGTAATGATAAACTTTCTTAATAACAGCATGTTTATAGCAAACTTCCCTACTTTTCCTGATTTTTTTTTCTAACTTTTCTGTTTGTTTTTCATTTTACCTAAATTTTCTAACTTTGTTGCAACCCTGTCTTTTTTTTTATTATACTTGTCTTGTATTAACATTTAAACAAACCATTACAGAAAAGTACATGATAACCTACACCAATCAAAACTTCTCTACAACATAGGTCACTACGGGCACAATCTCACTAATTTTGATGTAATACTATTTAATTATAAAAAAAACAAACCATCACGAGACAGTTCATAATTAGTCAAACCACTGATAACTTCTCTACATATATTAAAACTTTCCTATTTTTATATCATAATATAAATAAATTATACATCTTAAAATGATTACTATGGGCGCCAACGCACTGATTGTGACTTCATAATATTAAGTTTGTTAACAACTGTATAAAGACAAACAATCAAGTTTACAGGTCTACTATGGGTACAGACGCAGTAATTGTGATATCATAAAATTGCTTATTAACAATTATACTAATACAAACCATCGCAAGACAGTCCGTGATTGGTCACCCCCGACAGCACTTCCCTGCAAACGTTGCAGTATGTGGGCCTCGAGTGAGCGCAAGCGTACCAGTTGTGGCAATCGTCCATGACCATGTCCAGTGCTGATTGGTCCCTCTGTATCATAATTAATTTAATACCTAGTCTTGAATAAACTTTCTGTTTGGTAATGATCATGTTTAATATAAGAAATTTATTGTAAAATTTTTTATTTTTTAAATTTGTTTAATTTAATATCATTTTTAGTGTTGAAAAAACTTTCTGTATGGTAATGACTATATTTAGTATAAAAATTTATAGAAAAAATGTTTATGTTTTAAATTTGTTTTTTTATTACTCTATCTCTAGTGTTGACTGATTTCTTTATTTGAAATGTAAGTTAAATACAAATATAAATACTTTAGAGAAACGTAAAAACTACAAATAAAGAAAAAAAATTACAACTGAAATTGGACACCTTAAGTATAAAAACATTTTTAAAAAATTTATTAATAATAGTTTCAACTCAAACTTTAAAACTGTTGGTGTTTCTGAGCTCTTATGGCAGTTATCAAGCAAATAAACAATAACAAAAAAAATATTTTCAACTCACATTATAAAACTGTTGGTGTTTTTGGGCTCTTATGGCAGTTATCCAACTATCCATGTTTCTTCTTGTGTCTGTGCACAACATCAGTTTGTAGTTGGAACCAATTACCTGCAGTCGTATTAAAAATACTAGTCACAAATACATACTGTACCAGTATGTATTATATGTCAATATTTCATCTTGTGTTTGTGCATAATATTAATGTGTTTTTTAAAACCGATTACATAAAATAAATAGTAAAATTTATTACCTATGAAGATAATAAAGCTGTATATACATGTACAAAATAAAAGTTATCAAAACTATGCCAGTGTGTGACACCAGCTTGTAACTTGTTCCTTATACTTGTAGTAAAATAATAATGAAATACAAGTAAATACAACAAAAATTTAATTTGTCTTTGAAATGTGTCTCTAATTTGATTGTCATGAATATTTATTAAATTACCAGTCTACTATTATTTTTATATTTTAAATTTTTTATACTTTCATACAATAAGTTTTAAAACTGATTTCAGAACAGTTAATTTTTTTCTAAAAGTTTTTAAACTATTACAAAAATAATAATTTATTACTTTTGAGAAAAACAATTACTAAATTTCACTGCGAATCAGATTTTCAAATTGTCAATCTGTAGTAAAATAATAATAGTAAAAATGACAAATAATTAAAAATGGGTTTGAATTAAGTTTTTTGTTTACAAAATTAAAACTAAAAAAATTAATGATAAACCATTCCTTGTGGATATATTAATATGTCTTATTTATTTGTATTGAACTCAAAAGTTATTACAAAATTAAACATAATTACATTAAATAATAAAACTAACAGAAAAGCTGCAGTTGATATTTTTGTGACTGTTTTCAGCAACACTACACCCATTCAAGTCAAATTCATTGAATATTTCAGCCTGAAAATAGTTAATCAAATTATCTAATAAAATTTACAAAACTTACATAATTTTAATTTATATAACTAATAATTCTAGTTTTTATTTGCAAAACTAAGTTTCATCCTTTTAAGGGATCTTCAGTTACAAATTCTATTGAATGAGATTTAAATTGTAACTGGAGATCCCTTAAAGGGTGAAACTTAATTTAGTAAATAAAAATGTTGAATAATTAATCTTTCATATTTGTCTTCTTATTTTTAAATAAGTTGAAAACTATTTTCTACAATTAAGAACCTCAAATAACATTCTATAGTTTTAATTTGTTTTATAGTGTCACGTGTGAATTTATTCAATTCATATATTCAAAGCCTGCCCACACTAATAACATTTTCAACAAATTAGTAACAATAGCATTTATTGGTTGAAAATATTTTTTTAAACTAAACTAACATCTTCAGATTTGGCATAATACAACTTTCCACCTCTCAACTTGAAATATCTTGATTTCCATCTCTACAAATTAAACTTATTGTTTTTTTATATAAAAGTAAAATATAGTTTTTATTTTATTACAATATTTCTAAAAAAAAAATCAGTAAATTGATCAAGTATAATACTTTATGATATTCTAAAACTAAGTTTTTTGTAGAGTAATAATATATAATAACTTACATAGGTCAACTATATCTTTAAAATAAATAATTTATTAATCTTTACATCTTCAATATTTATCTTATGACTTTTATAAAATAAATATTTTTAGGATTTTTTACAAAAACGGTTTTTCAAATAATGAAATAAAGCTTAAAATTGAGACTTTGTAAATTAATTATTTTCCATGGATACATTTTATTTTTGATCAAAAAAATAACTTGAAATGTAAAATCCATACATACTTTTAGCAAAATATGTTGAAAATAGTCAACTTAAAAATTAATTTTTTATCAAGTGTTTAAGTTTTCTAAACAATTAACTTGTAAACTTAAATATTATTATTTTTATATTTAATCAAAAACCAACTTGAAACGAGCCAGGTGACTGTTTGAAAAGTAATCCTTCTTTGATGGACTTCTGCAAAATTTAATCATTTAAACCTAATTTACTTTCAACTGGCACTAATACAATTTCTTTGTTGATCACTTAAAAACTCAAATGCATATTATAGTAGTTTTAAAATGATGATTACTTGAAGAATTAGTTTCAAATAAAATTGCAACAATTACAAAAATTAAACTTATAATAATGGGAGGCCTAAAGTTTACTAGCTTTAAAGTACAACAAAGATGTGTATGAAGCGTTAGAAAATACAGAAAAAACTTTTTTTAAACTAGTTGCAATAAACTGTAATAAACTTTTTACTACTTTTATCATGTAATATACAAAAACTAAGGGTAACATAATAAATGTCCTAGACAAGACGTTAAAAGGTGTCCAAAGGTTCTTCCAAAGACCAAATATTTCCAGTGTTTTTTTTTTTTTTGTTGCTCAATAAACTATGATAAAACTGATTTTAAAGCCATCAACTCAACTCACCTTCTTCCTGATTTGTTTCCTGGTTGAGACCTTCCTGATACTTTTCAGCTGATCATTACCTTCTGTTTCACTGTCCGATGAGCAAACTGATTCAGTGCTCCTGTCCTTCAACCTCAAAACTGTTTCCTCACTGTGAAAATAATTAATTGTTATTGTGAATGTTACAAATTGTATGAATGGGAATTTTTCTATGTTAGTTTACAAACTATTAAAAAAACTTAATATGTACTTGATTATGAAAAATACAAAATTAGTAGTTATATTAAGGATATTACAATATATACGTGAACATTATATATATGACTTCACTGTGAAAACAATATACGAAAAACACTAGTATTTAATTACTATTATGAATACTACAAATTGTAAAAATGAGTCTTTTTCTTATATCTAACAATGATGCAAAGACCACAGTTAGTGTGTTAGAATACAATAGTCTCATTAAAATATAATGTTATGGTAAGTAATGGAGTTATAAACTCCATTAAAAAGTTATAAACTTTTTTTTTTAATTACAGAACTAGGTGCTCAATCACTGTGAAGTATGCAATATTATGTATAAAAATGTAATTTATTATCAACAAAAATTCATTAGTTGCATTTACATTATAACTTGTTGAAAAATGGAATACAAAGTAATTTTTCAATGAAAAAGAACCCTTGTAAGCTAGTTGTAACTAAATTAAAATTTGAGCTAAAGCTTAATATGAAAAAAAGTCATAGACAGGTGATAAAAAAAATACAAAATTATAAAAACTACTTATATATAGTTCCCCAGATGACATAGAATTTTAGTTTGCACACTTAGCAGGTAGTTTATAGGAGTTTTAAAATTGTAGAGAATGTGCAATTCAAATTTTTCCACTATTATAAATAAAGTGCATTATTCATTAGCAAACAATAGTATTTTATAAATTTAATAAAGGTTTTACTTAACCAATATTCAAAATATTTTTACAAGTTTATAAATAAGTTACCATAACTAGAAATACTCACTTTGTTTCATCCATTGAAGCGTTTTATTATTTAATTTTTTTGGTTAAACTTCAAGAGCTTTTAATTGTCAAAAAAAAAATCAATTTTTACTATACATAGACTACCAAATTTATCCAAAAGTAAGTTTTTATAACAAATAATAAAATAAAAAAGATTTATCATAAACATCAACAAATGAAGTATAAAAAGAAAATTAACACCTATGGCACTAATAAACTAATATCAACTATTTAACTTTTTTTTTTAGTTTTTATTAAAAACTCCATTCTTATTAGAATAAAACTGATCAATAGCTTTTCTTTTTGCTCTGTAGTTTATTAGTAAAACCAGAAGAGTGTGTTTTTAAAAAGGAAGGTATGAACAAGATCATAAGTGCACAATTATTCTCCTACTTTTAAAACCTTAACATTTCAGAACCAAATACATTTAGTTTATTAGACAAATGCATTTTTTGTATACACGTCAACCAGTAGGTTTCAGTCTTGCAAAGTTTAACCCTAAGAGTTTTCAAACTCGTCATCTGGGCCCCTACACCACTAGGCCACACTAAATTGATCACATTAAGGCCATAGGGGGGGTCCAAATTTTTTTATTACAAAAATTAACTTTGGCTTTTATATGAAAGCTTTAAGTATAAACTACAAGCCAGTTTTTATACAATTCATTTAACTTTTAAGATATTTAATTTTTCGTAAAAAATTTCCAATATAAACGTTGGAAAGGCAAATTTTTCAGGGTCAATTTTCTCAGATATTTAAAAATTCACTAAAAATCTATCTTCTCCTTTATTTTTCAAGCAATCTTCTTCAAATTTTCAGAAAACGTTCCTTATAATAAAAAGAAAAAATGTTACTTTAGAATTAAAATAATTTTAAAAAATAAAAATTTCATAACAAAAATTAAAAAAAAGTGTATTTTTCAAAAAAAATATATTTTTACAAAAATTTTTTTTAATCCCAAAGTAACGTTTTTTTGTTATTGTATAAAGATTAGACTGTGAAAGTTTGAAGAAGATTGCTTGAAAAATGTAGGAGGAGATAGATTTTAAATGAAATAGTCTTTTTCTGCTGTTTTAGTTTTCCCTTCCAATAGGGAAGCTATTATGCGGCCCAACTTTGACTGGTCATATATCAAAAAATAATTTGAATTTTTAAAAACGATAAAAAGCATCTTAAAGCTTAGGAAAAACTCTATAAAGTTAGATCAACTTGTAAATAACATGGTTTACCCCCCCCCCCTATGGTCTTAATATGTTATTGATTAACATAGATTTAAAAAAAAATAATAATAACAAAACCTTGGTATATTTTTGATCATATTTTTTGCAACTGTTTTGACCACTGGATTTATAACTTGCAACAATTAACTCAGAAATTTTTAAAACATCCAAACAACTATGCTACAGCAAAGATCACAATATCAAACTGTTGTTTATAAGGTAGAAAAACATTGGAACTCAAAAAACAAAAGCCAATTTATAAAGGGCAAGCCTAATTAAAATGTTAATAGCTTTCAAGCATAGTAGTATTCACAACCTAATTAAGCATGGTATTATGTTTTCCAAAAGTTTTCCAAAACCACTAACTTTTTAATTGTGGCAATATATATTTTTTTAAATGAATTTTTTCTTATGTAAAAACTCTGTTTTTTTTTAATACTTCAAAATTCTCTTATGTCTCTAGATAATTTAACATTATTCAAAGTTACTTGATAATAGTAGCTTGGTAGCCACCACTATGAGCTAATGCTACCAATTTCTTTAAATAATTGTTATACACAGCTTTATATACTGCTAAGATTTGTTTCATAGTAAACAAGATAACTTTCAGCATAGGGAGTTTTAATTTCATTTAATGTTTTACTTTTTATATTTCAATGCAGAGCTGAAAAGCTACCTTTATAAATTAGTTTTATAACATACATTAAACGATTATCATCAGAAAAACTTAACTTAAAGATTTGGTGGTATCTATGTTGTTTACAACGAATTCACAGTAAAAAGATATTTTTATAGTAGTTAATTATTTGTTTTGTTCTCAAAATTTATTTTAATTTACAAACAGGTAATAAACTTTTATGCACAATAATCTACTTGAACAAAAAATATTTTCAATTTTCTTAAAAAAATTAACTGAAAGATCAAAAATTTGAAACTGTTTAGTTATTTACGTGAAGCATAAAAATCTGTCTTTTAACTTAAAAAGAAAGCTAAGCGAAGTTTTCAATAATTTAAAGTGAGTTCTTACATTTTTACTAATTAAATAAATACTGTTTATAAAACTTTTAGCTAAAAACTTTTAATCAGTAATTAACGTAGTAGAAAACTTATTTGTTCAAAAAATATCGAGATCGTTTACAAAACTCTTGAAAAAATACTTACATTGAAAAAAAAGATTATATTGAACGAGCATCCGATAGATAAATATTAAATAATCTCTTAATCTTGAAACTTTGTTTATATTAAACGGTGAGATAAAACATTAGTTGCAGTTTAATAAAAATAAATTCGTAAACAATTGTAATTTTTACTTACAAAACCTAATATCACCGATCAAACAGGCAAACAAAAAAAAATATTTGAAAAAAAGTTTTTTGTTAATAAAAAATTATAGCTAGATTTCTTTGGTTATACAACTAATTGACAATTAACATTAACAATAATTTTTTACTCTTAGCTTTTGTCTGACCCGGTGATCGATTTAAAAATATAAAAGAGTATTCTTGTTTTTTTATCGCGGAACACGTTTTTGTTAAATACAATAATGTTAATTTTACTTCTTTTTTAATTTATTAATGAAATGTAGCATTGAAGACTTTTTTAATTATAATTTTTTTTCGCAGTATCATTCAACATAGGTAAACATATAAATACGTTTTTAGACATAAGTTTTATGAACTTAAAAAAAGTTACTACTTTTGTTTTAATGCGAAAACAATAGTCTTTATCACCTTACCTGCAATATTATAAAAAAATTTAATACAAAAAAAACTGGAAATATAAATTAAATTTATTTTTTAACTCGAGTCTATTTAAATTTACACAATTCAATATAATTTTTCACACAGTTAAGGCTATATTACTTATTTATTAAACTGTGTTTTTTTTTAACATAGTATTTTATTCATTTTTTCAGTATTAAAGAAATCTCAAGTTAGGCGTATTACTTTAAAAATAGTAAAAAGCTACTACTATTTGTCTTTGATTGTTTTAAAACTAATTGGGAGCTTTAATCAGACATAAACTAATTATAAAACTGTATTTTAACCACTAACCCATCAGTAGATTAGTTGTAGCGAAAGATGCTACAAGTAAGAGCTTAAGATGTATAACTAAAAATAATAAAATTGTATGAAGCATGTGTTGTATAGTTAATTTTTTTTAGTTGTTTTTATTATTTAAAATATTAATGTTTTAGCTGTTCTAGAATAGATAAGTAAATAAAGCAACTCATCTATTTTTTAGTTTAATTTTCTGTTTAACTATAAATATTCTTTCTCACTTTCAAAATAAATGAAAAGTTTTTTATAAATTTAACAAGAAAGTGACCGTGCAATTTGAATAGGAATAAAAGTTAAGTGTGGTCATTTTGTGCTCAACTTTAAAACCTTAATGAAGCTCATATTTGTTAAAGTCTTTTTAAAACTATCAGGCTACTTTTTTAGAACATTTTTTTTTTTAAACATTTTATCGTATAACTGATCCTTTTTTAACAGCAATTATAACTTTTTTGTTAGGTAATCGATTCTAAATAATAGATTATGTGTTAAGTTTTTAGCTTTATTATGACTTGTTCAGTTCATACAAACTCCGACTGACTTTTATAATTTTAAAGTATATTTATACGGCTTCAAAGGTAAATATAACATGATACTTTAATTAACTTCAAAGTTTAGACTATGAAGTTTAATCTACTTGAAGTTTTAGCTGTGCAACTTTTTATTTATTTCTTATTTTGATGATGTTTAGAAATAAAAAAAAAAAAAACTAACCTTTGAAAAACTTACAGATTATAATACATAAACAAATTTTCCATATACTGTCTTAAAAGCAAAAAATGGTAAGTTAAGTTTTTTTTTACTAGTTATTTTTAAAATACAGTTTTTGTCTTTTAACTTTTTATCAATCAATATAAAGTATTTTGTTTATAAGCAACTAAATTGCTAACTTAGTAAATTTAGCTAAAACCTAATAGTTGCATAACATTTTTATAACCAATTAATTCTACAAATAAATAATATAAATTGTTATGTGTTTCATTTTTATTTTATAGAGTTTTATAAAAATTTTTAAAGGGCTTAACATAAAAATTAGGACTTCAACGTTTTAGCAGTTTTAAAGTACAAAATAGAACCTTTTAAATATATTTTAAGGTATCAAAAAAAATTTAAGAATATACTTTCTCAAAAAAACTTGTTTGCAGTAAGTATAGTCAAACTTTCTCGCTATAGTCTTAAAGCCTTTTGCAGATTAAAGCTTATTTTTTCTGATTTTAAAATTACACAAAGGGTCTACAAATAATTTATTTATGTTACAGGTGGATGATACAAAAACAAAACCACATAAACTTGCAACTACAGAAGAAAATGATAAAGTTGATAAAGATTTAAAGCTATTACTACGCACTAAACTACGAGCATTTACTTATCCTGAGTACGATTCTGATTCAGATACTGACTTCTTTACATATTCAACAAACAAGAGCCATTACTATGACAGCCTGAGTCTTTTGCTGGTTGTTGATGAGAAAGGAACAAATTGTGAAAAATCCAAAAATAAGTCGAAAAATTTGGAAACAGTGAGAAGAAGCGAAAATATATTTTTTGCTGTACTTCACACTTTCATTTTTTTCGGATTGTTGTTAATTTGTGCTTTTGTAGTGTCTCTCGAATCTGTGAAACATTGTAGATCAAATAAAGAAGACTAGTTACATATAGTACATAGAAGTTTGCTATCTTTTTATTAACAAGCACTAGTTTATTGATACAATTATTTTTTAATAAATTTAGCAGTGCGTAATTCGTTTTTAAAATTACTCTAACCAATTAGCCTTATTTATTACAACCGAATCTCAAACATAGAGATCTTTGTAGAGTTTAGATTTAAAATTTTAAAGGTCAAGACGTTTTAACCGCAATGAGTTTTTACAATTGAGAGAAAGCGTGACAGTACAAATTAGGTTGAGTTAACATAAAATAAATAACCTCCGATTTAATTTTCATCTTTGTTTTTTAACTTGGTTTACGCAGTAGAATGAGACGTAGAATTCCTAAGATAAAAATTTGACAAAGTTTAGTTATTTAAAAGTAAAAATTTAAAAGCAGGTTTATACAAGAAAACATGACTCCCTTAACAATTTTTTCAGAAAAGTTTAAAACGGAAATAACATATTGCATCAACACTAAGTTAGCAGGATTGAATACAAATGCATGAACCAACCAGCATTTATGCTTTTTTAACACTTCTGTTGTAGTACCAATCCTAAAAGAGTAGAACAAAATCCCTAAATAAAGTAGTATTTCTAACTTATAGAAAAGAAATTGTAAATTGTGTATAAAATTTATTGTAAGACTTGAGAGTGTACGACCTGTGCTTATTAGCAGTTCTAACAAAGAAAATAACTTCTGAACTTTCAGTTTTTTATAAGTTATCGAAGTATGCATTACTAAGATTATAAGCAATTATAAAACAACTTAATTGTTAAAACCCAACTAACAATCTAAAAAAGTTTACAACACTCAATAAATAAGTGTATAACAATTTGCTTTATAATTTAAAGCTTATTTTTCACTGTAGTAATTAGCTCTAATATTTCATGCAAATATAAAGACAACTAAATCTTAAAAGCATATTTTTACTACATAACTGAAAAGTTATTTATCTACTTTTAAACTTTAAGAAATATTTTTTATTCATGTATTTTACTTTTAAATTATAGAGATCAGAGCTGCAAAAATAAGCGTTTATAGCTTGTATATACAAAAATACTTCAACGAATGTCATCAACACTGTAAAAATAACAAAATGAAACAGAAGAACATATGTTTACAACAAAGTATCAAACCGAAACCTAAGAAAAAAAAGTCTGGAATTAGAAAAATATCATTGTTCCATAAAGAAATTAGTATTAGTCTGCCTGAGACTTTCAAATAACAAATTTAAATTAGCCTGAATTAGCCCTTATGGCATCAGTGGGTGGAAACCTGATCTAAACTGTTGAAATTTTACTTCAAATTAACAAACTAAGTCAACTAAAAAAACAACAGACTATAAAATTGTAAAACTTATTGTAAACTAATACTTATAACAAGATACTAATTTTAACTTTGAAAAATATGAAAACTGTTAAAATTATTAGAGAAATATATTGTTTTTAGTTAAATTAAGTTGCACATTTATAACATTTAATTTAAGTTTTAAGCTTTTGTATATATAACAATGCAAGTAAATTTTAAAACTGTAACAAATTCCTTAGTGAAGTGATAAAAATGTATTTTTTTCAATAAATATTGTAAACAATTATGTGTACTATACTATCTACATACTAAGTTTTAGTCACAATAAAAAATTTTCGATTTCAAAAATGTTAATTAAAAATTTTTTTTTGAAACTTTGAAAATCTCTATAAGGTCATAAAACCCATATTATTTTTAACAACCACACTAAGTGTAGGGTAGTGACAAACAAGGCTAGATAAGTTCAAATTTTTTATCAATACAAAAACTTTTTCTTTAAGCATAAGAAAGTAAAAAGAATAAAAAAAACATTCCTTAGCTCTTGCTGCAGCAGTTCAGGTTTTAAACATTATTAATGATTTAATAGAAATAGACATTGTGAAGATTTGCCTGCGTCAATTTTTTGGGCTTTACCCACAAACGGTCGTTTCAGTACTTCGTACTTAAGCCCGCTTGGTTAGATCACAACAGCGGTTTCTCGCGACTATTCCTGCCTGATGAGTCCTAATTAGGACGAAACCGTCGTAGGATTGTCTCGGATGCTGTTGTTGTTGATTGTGCGCCGAAGTTCATTGTTTATTATTATAGTTTTTTTTTTTGTGTCATTGAAGTATGCATCACTAAAATTATAAGCAATTTGAAAACAACTTAACTTTTAAACCTAACTAAGAATCTAAAAAAGTTTACAAATATGGAATGTCAGTTATTATTTACAATGAGTTCGCGAATAAGTCTATTTTAAATACGGGTACACTATAAGTTAGGCTACATTAAACAAAGTAATTTTACAGATTATAGGTATTTAAGTAAAACGTTTTTAAAGGTTTGGCTAAATTAATAATTATATCGAATTCGTATTATGGGTGTTATAACAAGTTATTTCAACTCTAGCATGAAACTTATATTCAAAACAAAAAAAATTTACCACTAGAATAAGAACATTAACATTTTGGTTTTTTCTGCTTTAATTTTTGTAGACATCAGAGTTGCAGTGAAAGTATTTCTGTAAACTTAATAAACTTTTATTTTAGGTTAAAATGTCATGCTTGAGCCGCCTTTTAGTCTAGCCGTAAATAAGATAAAAACTTAATTGTAAAATGAAAAGTATGTTCCATAAGTTCTCCTTATTTTTTAAGTATGCTGATCAGAATTGGTTTCTTTAAAAAAAAAAGTCAAAAAAAGGTTCATTTTTCAGAGTAAACTACAGATTGGTACGGAAAAACTGTTAGTCTCATAATTATCTTATTCTTACTTTGTTTTGTAACTTAGCTAAACAAAGGTTGTTTTGTTAATTCATGTGGCATAACACAACATTATATTAAAATGATCTAAAAAAGCTGTAATTGAAAGAAATTAGAAGCAATAAATACCAAAGCGAGTATCAAAAACTAAAATGAAAAATCTGTCTAAAAACGCTAAAAGTGTATAAGTCTAATTATTTAAATATATATATGTAGTTTATGTATTTAAATACAAATAGACAAAACAACAAGCTTTTCACAGTTTAAATTTATTCAATCCAAACGAGTCACACTACCAACACAACCAATCAGTGCCAGGCGTACCTTCCCGCGCGTATCCTGGCAAGCTCGGAAATATGAAACATGTAGCCAATCAGAAGCCAGAAGATCGACAACACTATTGTTTTAAAGACGGACTGAACGAAAGAAATCGCTGCGACAACGGCGCGCGTTATTGTTTCAACGACAATTTGAAATCCAGCGGCTACCAGCTGATCTCGAGCGATGACGAACTGTGGTGTTGCCGGGTGTTGGGACATCTGGTGTGCGAGGAAGGTCGTAATGAAGACGAACGTGAGGATCGCGAACAAATATGTGGGTCGTACAGGGTGAGATTTGTTAACCTGTTCGCTGTGTTTCTTCATTTGGTTTTTGTAGAACTCTTCTCTCTCCTTCAACTCCCTCTAAGTAGTGATTATTATAAAAAAAAATACAGCTGTTAGTTGTATAGTAGTTGGTTTTAATAATTTTTCTAAAAAAGTCCTAGTGTATTTTGATTTCGTTTTTTAACTTTAATAAGACAATAAGTGTGGTAGAGTAAATTTAAATAAAAAAATCTTTTTCCGACATTTATATTAAGTTATTATCAGGGAGATACTGACAAATAGGTTTAATCGAAACACTAGTTCTTAACTATATTTCTGAAGTTTTTGTGTTCATTCGACTTTGCTATGTGTTAAATGAATAACTGTCAAAAAACACTAATAAAAATATCTTCAAATGTTTTATCATCATTTATTATTTAAACTATTGGTCGTTAAGCTAAACAAAATCTGTGCACTCCGAATCACAAAACAAAAAAATATATGCGGCCCCTAAATTTAAGTTTCCTGAAATTTTTCCACATTATCTAGTACAAGTTTCAAAGCTACTATTAAAATTACATAAGACCTTTTTTCTGTTCTTCATCCAGAATATCTAGTGTAAGTTTCAAATTATATTAGAATAAATTTTAGAATTACTTTTCATACACAGCAAAACAAATTTTGTGCACATTTTGGGCACTTATTTAAACACTTGTATAATTTAATTAATTACAATTTTATTATTGTTTTTACCTCTTTTTCTTTTGCCTCTTTCTGCAGTTTTCTCAATTCATTTTGAATTTTTCCTATTTGCTCTTTTTGCTCTACCTAAAAAAATAAACGGTTAAACTTTTTTTACTAAATTAGTTAAATAATAAAATATAGCAAAATGTTAAACAATAAAATTAATACTTACCAGTTTTTCTTCAGGATTTTCAAAACTTGGGAAAAACATATTTCTTAAATAATTAATCTGTCAAAATTTTTGTATTTTATTATGTCAATATAAAAATGAAAGTAAACAATTTTGCAATTTGAAAATTTTGTTTTAAGATTTAATTGTAGTACTTAAAGCTTTGTATCTGTCCTATAAAATATTTTTTTAAATCTGATGAAAGAAGATTGAAACCTGATAAAAATACCTTAAAGTTTAAAAAATATTTTATCAAAAAACAAACTTTTAAATATTCTTAAAGTAGGTAGAGAATTAAAAGAAAATTATTGATAAATACAGGGTTGACAGTTAAAAATGATGTTTAAAAGCGTTTTACAAAACACTAGTCTAAGTTTAAAAAAAAACTGTAACAAATCTGAATTATAAAAATGTACTAGTTTGAATCCGACTGAGTTTTTCAAAATTGAACTTTGGAGTTGCACAGTACTCACTCGTTAAGTAAAATAACAATTACTAATACTTTTTAAGTCGATTTGTAACGTGAAAAAATAAATGTCTTTTAGAATTAATATCAAGTGTTTGTTAAATTACAAGCTTAAAAATAGTACAAGTAGAAAGTTTTTTTTATAGTTTTAACCTCTTGTTTTTATCTGATCATGTTGTTTAAACTACTACAAAATTTTGAGGCATAAAAGTTACAAAAGTTTAAGTTTAACCAAACTTGAAAAAAAGTGAAATTTGAGAAAGTTTTTATAAAAATCAGAAGAAAAAAGAAATAGCAAAAACATTTCACTATTTTGTTGCAATAGAAAAAAGTCGGTACTGAAATTGTATTTAAACTAAGTAGTGGTTTGCAAAAATTTTTTTTTTCTTAGTATATCAAGGTAAACTATTCTGTAAGTAAAAATTTAAAGTATTAAAAAAGATGTTTATGAATTCTTATTCGTGCATACCTATGACTCCACTTGATATACTTGAAAGAGGAGAGGGCGCTGTATAAACAGGTGTTAAGTTAACAAACCAATGGAGTGATATTAAATGTGGTTATAAAAACAACAGGACTGTTCACCATTTTCATTTTGATATTTTACATACCCATAACATCATTATTTAAAAATATTAGAATAACTCTGTTATAAACTTAGAACATGAGTTCACTTGTATATAAATTATTTAAGTTTTACACCTGCAGCTTTTATTTTTGAGCCCTCTTAGTTAGAACTGATTTGTTTTAGAACTAAATTTAAGTAATTGCTTATATAATTTCCATTTTGCAGTATATTTCCTAGTTAGCTTCAATAAGTAATATAAAAAAGATTGAAAAATATACTTTGAAGTTTTATAGCATTTTCTAATTTTATCAAATTGTTTATTGTTTTATTCTTAGAAAATGAAAATGATATTGTTAATATTTTTTGTAAACTTTAGCAATTGTAAGGTATGTAGGGTAGCAACAAGGTCAAGAAAGTCAGAAAAACCAGGAAAAAAAGGGGTTTTTGAAAAAATTGTCAGGAAAAGTCAGGAAATTTGAAAAAATTAAAAAACGCCAGGTATTGCCAGTTCAAATTTACAATTTTTTTATTTTTAAAGCCTTCTATTAAAAAATTATTAAATTCATTTGTCAGACTAAAATTGCAAAATTTTACTTAATTTTACTTTCATCTGGTATAACTTAATAAAATATCCTTTACAAAAATGCTAAATTTTTCTATTAACATCTTAAACAACTATCCTATTTAAATAAGCAGTTTTTGTATGCTTTTAAGTATTGATGATCTGTGGCAAGGACACTTCCATAGTGAAATTGTGATATATACACAAAAGTTTATCTCAAGTATTTTAGAATCAAAGTCTTTTTTGTTTAAGTAAATGATTAAATTTTTTATAATTATCCATTAAGTTTAGATTTTTTGTAACAAATTTATCTGTTTAGCTTAGCGCTTTTAGATTTAAAAATTGTAAAAATTTTTAAGATAAGTTATAAGAGAGGTATTCTAATTTTTAACCTTTTCCAAATGATTATTAATTCAAACATTTATATTAAATGGTTTATGTAGTACTTTTTTAAACTAAGCGAACAGTTTATATTACATATAAAAGTTTAAAATATATTAAATATCTTAGATAAATAATTTATTTTATTAAATATTATTACCTTCTAGGTTGTTTTACAACTTTTAAGTTAAGTCTGAGTATATTTTATTGAAATTACATCAATCAAGCACAGATGGTTAAATTATGTAATATAAGTTGATGGAATTCAGCAAAAAAAAAAGTTGTTTTGACCTGTTTAAAAAAGATTGAAAGCTTTAAACAGGGTTGCAACTCTTTGAATCAAAACATCTTCCCTAGGTGACCAGAAACTTCTCTGAGTAGCCTTGAGTTGTCCTGATTTTCCTTGAGTTTTTTTTTTTTCAACTTCTTAAAATTGAAGCAAGAATTTAAAAATGAATAGAATTAACTGTTTTGAACAAAATATTGAAACTGGATCTAATAAATCTCAATATAGATCAAGAAACAAATTCCCTATTATTTTAAAAACAATCTTAAAATTTCCCGTAAATTTTCAGAAAAAATAAAAAATACCTTGAGTTAAAAAAAATAGAAACAAAATTTTTTGAGTTTCCTTGAGATTTTTATAACTTGAAAATTGTCTTAGTTCCCTGAAAGTGTGACAACCCTGTTAAAATAGCTTTAATTTTTTGATTATGTATCTTGAAATAAGTTTAAATTAAGAGTTTAGATTTAGATAAGTCCGGAAAGTTTTAGTAAAAAGTCAGTAAAAGTCAGGAAATTTTTCTCAGCTTGATCTGTTGCAACCCTGGGTATTGATGTTAGTATACTTAATTTATTGGTACTCATCATCACAATAAAACCCTACTTTATTCAATTATTACCTTATAATTACTACATGCTGATTTTGTCTACTTTATATAAATCAGACAAGACAGTTACAACAAAAGAATATAATTAAATCTCTACTTCAAAATCAAATGTTTTTTTTTCCAGTTAAATGAAATTAAATAAAACTTAATAATAACTTAAGGTTAGTTGAAAACTACTTATAGATCTATAGAGTGTTTTAATAACTCCAAAACAAATCGCTAATATTTTAATACTAACAATTTTACTTTAACTAAAAAAATACATAAATAAATTTATATGCCCTGTTTACTAAATATTATAGATGTAATTTTCAGTATTTAAGTCTTACACAACAACTCTAACTCACAATAATGATAAAACTGCCTGATATACTTGCATAATGGATAACTGGTTTTGAACAATCAACATTCAAAAACTACTAACATTCGTATCATAATAAAATCATAATAAAGGGAAATCACAAAAAAACAAGGGACATTATTTATATCTACAAAACATAAAAACAAAAAGTCATTGAATTCAGTTTAATATTTTTTAATATTTAATATAGCCTAAATTGTTCAAAAAACCAAAGAAAATTCAGAAATACCAAAATAAATAGCTACTATACACGAAAAGTCATTCCTAGTTCTGAGCTCAAAAAATCGATGAGTCAGCAAAACAAGCTTTTTTCATAGTTTTTTAATTCTTTTGTTAAATTTCATTTTCTTATTTATTTGTTTTTATGTTTGAGTAAATGTACAACAGGTTGGTAGGTTAGCAATAAAAATTTTATGACTCAAGTTTTTCTTCAACTCTTTTGAGCTCTTTAAATAAACTTTCCTAAATAAACTAAAAATCCTTTAGTTTGTTGACCTGTAAACTATTTATTTATTTTTGGCACTACAAAACAAAAGTGTGTCTATCTAATCTTTTTTAGTCGAACTTTGTTTGCTGACATGTAACAGCGAGTTTTTTGTAATTACTATAAATAAAAAATTATAGAATATGAAACTTTTGTTTTTACCAAGGGTCAATTTTGCACAAGTTAATTTTTTGCACGAGAGTTAAACCAAAAAAAAATAAATATAAAAAATAAAAAAATTACTGACCAAGGGTAAAAGTTAGGCCTAGGGTTAACAGTGATACTAAAAATAAAACAATAACTAATAAAAAAAAAAAACAAATATATTTGTAAAAAAAAAGCTACCGACCGAGGGTGATGGTTAGGGGTAACAGTGATAGTAAAATGAAGTAAATAACGAAAAATAAAAAAAATTGAATTACAGACGGAGGGTAGGGTAGGGGGTATTAGTGAAATAAAGATAAAAATAAAGAATTAATTTAAAAATTAAAATTCAACCCGTGCAATAATGTCACCGTGCAAAATTATCTGCTCGTGCGAAAGTATCTCCAAGCATTTTTGTTTTCTCTTGCAAATGCGTCTTCATGCAAAAGTATCTTAGTGCAATTTTGTGCACTCGCGCAATTTTGGCTAAATGTTTTTAGTGAAGCCGTAAGTATGATAAACATAAAATTGTAAAATATAATCCTTATATTCTCCTGATTGTTGAAAGAAGCCGATCAGAATTAGTTTTTATAAATCAATATTTAAAAAGGGTCGTTATTCTGAGTAAAGTAAAGATTAGTTTTGAAAAACTGTTAGTTTTATTGTTATTTTATTGTTACTTTGTTCTGTAACTTAGTTAGATAAAAATTGTCTTCCTAACTCATCTAGCATAATATAATACATCATTATATCTAAAGATCTAAGAAAAGCTGTAATTGAATGAAAATATAAACAAAATGTTACAAAGCAAAAATCAAAATATTCAAAAAAAGCTAACACTATATAACTCTAAATACTTTAAAAATATATATATATATATATTTTTAAAGTATTTAGAGTTGTATAGATATCATATGTATTTAGATAATAACTGACAAAAAACAAGCAACAACGTTTTACAGTTTAAATTTATTCAGTTAAAACGAGTCACACTAAAAACAAAATCAATTAGTGCCAAGCATACATTGCCGCATGTGCTCAGTTATTCCTTTAGACACCTTCGGAAATCACGAGGTAGAAAAATAGAAACAAGCAGATAAGAACAACAACAAAAAAACATACATGTTTAAAAACTACGAGTACAATCATCAGGCCGCCCAAGCAAAAATCAGCAACAACGTCCAGTATTGATAGAACTCGAATAATAATAAACTGAGGTATCACCGGGTGTCTGGATATGTAGCTCTGGTAAATGAGGAAGGCAACGATGAAGAAGATCGCGATCTTAATGAGTGGGTGGAATGGGTAAGATTTATCTGTCAATTCGTTGTATTTCTTGTGTTGGTCGCTGTAAAACTCTTCTCTCTCCTTCAACTCCGCCTGAGTAGTGATTATCGTTTTTAAAATAAATTTTGTTAAAAGTATTATAGTTGTTGATTTTTATAATTTTGTCTAAAAATGTCCTAGAGTAGTTTGTAGTGGTTTTATCTCGTTTTGAACTTTTATTACGAGATAATAAGTCTGGTACAAAATAAACTTAAACAAGTTTTTTTTTAAATATGTCTCAATTTATCATTAGGGAGATATAGACAATTAGGTAAAACCAAAACATTTGTTCTTCATTATACTCATTAAAGTTTATGTGTTCGTTCGACCCAGCTTATGTGCTAAATTGATGGCTATCAAGTAAAAATTAGTAAAAATGTCTACAAATGTTTTATTATCGTTTATTATTTAAACTAATGGTCGTCAAGATAAACATAATCTGTGCATCCCAAATCACAAATTTAAAAAATATATACGCATCCCCTAAGTTTCTTTTTCTTGAAATTTTTCACAACATCTAGCTAGAGTTTCAAAACTACTGTTATATACGCCTTACACCTTTTTTTTTCGTTATCTCTTCATCATCAACTCTCGAATACTAAGTGTAAGTCTTAAATTATGGGCTTGTTGCTCGCCCTTATACGGTTTGTGGGCCCCTAAATTTTTTCATAATTTCTAGGATAAGTTTCAAAACTACCATAAAAAACACCTAAGACCTTTTTTTGCTCTTCATTTAGAACTCGAGAATACCTAGTGTAAATTTAAAATTTTTGAACTATTTTAAATGCATACTAAAATAAATTTCGAGCACCATTTGACGACACAATTTTAAAATATACTGATTTAAAATTTTATTATTGATTTTTACCTCTTTTAATTTTTGCTTCTTTTTGCAATTTTCTTAGTTTATTTCCAAGCTTTTCTCTTTGCTCTTTTAGCTCTACCTAAAAAAATTACATATTTTCAGTTATTTTTCTACTATATTTGTTAATTGTGAAGATGGTAAGATATTAAACAATAAAATTAAAACTTACCAGTTTTTCTTTTGGATTTTTAATTCTTGGGAAAAACATTTTTTTAAACTTGATAATCTGTCAACTATTTTAAGTAACTTAATATGTCAACATAAAAAATGAAAAACAAAATTTGCATTTTAAAGTTTTAAGTTTCAATTGTAGTCCTTTAGCTATGTGCCCTACAAAAGACTTTTTTTTAACTAATTAAAAATGATTGAATCTTAATAAGAAATTTTGAAGTCTAAAATCATTTTATCAAAAGAAAAAAAAATCTTTAAATTATACTTTTGAATATTCTTCAAGTAGGTAGAAAATTGAATAAGAAAGTTATTGATTTAGCAGGGTTGACTGACATTCTTCACCCGCGTCTTAAAGACTCTAACAAAACACTAGCCTGAGTTTTTCAAAAAAAAAACTTTGATCAATCTGAATAAAAAAAATATACTAAATTTAGTGAGCCTGAGTTTTTCAAAATACAACTTAGGAGTTGCACAGTAACAGTTAAGTCAAACAACAATTATTAATTATTAGTAAATAGGTCTGTGACGTGAAAAAAACAATGTCTTCTAAAATAGATAACAAATTTTTATTAAATTACAAGCTTTAAATTAGTACAAACAAAAAGTTTTATTTATTTCTAACCTCTTGTTTTTTATCTTACTAAATGGATCATGTTGTTTTAAACTAGTACAAATTTTTGAGGCATAAAAATTACAAAAGTTTAAGTTAAACCGATCCTGAAAAAATGAGAAAGTTGAGAAAGTTTTTATAAAAGTCAAAAGAAAAAACAACAGCCAAAAAGTTTCACGAGCATAAAGTTAATTTTATAAGCAAATTTATAAATTTTTCAAAAAACATAAAACTTTAATGTCAATTATTTTTCTAATTTTAAAAGCTATCTAATTTTTTTTTATATTAGTGAACGCACCTTTTTGTCTTTAATTAAAAAAAAAATGGTTTGGATTTGAATTATTTCAAGGGGTCCCTCCAAAAATAAAGGTTTTTTTTTTTTGCTTGAGAACTAAATTTTAGTAATTGCTTACATACAGTTCCATTTTGCAGTATATTTCCTAGTTAGCTTCAATAAGTAATATAAAAAACATTAAACAGTATACTTTGGAATTTTCCTGATTTTTTTTAAATTTATCAAATTATCTATTTTCTTAATCAGGGTTGCCACAGATAAGCTGAAAGTAAATTCTTGACTTTTATAAATCAGACTCTTAATTTAAACTTATTCTAAAACACATAATCAAACACTTGAAAATATCTAAAACTTTTAATATTTCTTTTGTACAGTATAAAGCAACAGTTTTTTGCAGAATTTAATCATCTAACTTTCATTACATCACTTGAACCTTCTGTGTATAATTGATGTATTTTTAAAAATTAGCTCTCTCAAACTTAGCAAAATAGTTTTTAAAAACCTGAGTGTAATAATATTTAATAATAATAAGAATTTATCTAAAACACGTAAAACTTATATAAATTGTTCACTTAGTTTAATTAAAATACTACCCAAACAATGTAATAAAAAATCCGTGAACTAAAAATCAATTAGAAAAGAACATTATAAAGTAGCTGTTAAAAATACCTAACAAAGTCTTGATATCAGAACTTGATAAAGCCTCTTTTTTTAACAGGTCCTTTCAAAAGGTATTTATTAAAGATTGTGATGACAAAAATTTTACACTTGTTAGTAAAAAGTGTTTGGAAATGAAAAACTTCTTCATAAGCAATGATGAAATAATTAAGTCTGTTAATCATTTAAAAGATAAAATAATCAGAACGCCTGAAAACATTCCTTCATATTTTATTAAACGTACTATTCATTCCCTAATTCTTCCAATTTCACTAATTTTTAATTGTTCACTAGCTACATCCTCTGTACCAAACCAGTGGAAAGTCTCATATGTCATACCAGTGCACAAAAAAGGTAGTAAGTACAATCCTTTAAACTACAGACCCATTTCTTTAACAAGCAGTTTTTGTAGAATTTTCGAACATATAATTTCTCTAAAAATACTTGATCACCTTTTTTAAATAAGCTAATTTCACATAAACAGTTTGGTTTTTTACCTAATCGATCATCTAGTTATCAACTGTAAATTGCTTACACTCATGGTTGGTTTCATTTCTAAGCAATAAGTCAACTAAAGTTATTTACACAGACATTCAAAAGGCTTTTGACTCTGTATCCCATTTTAAACTAATAAAGACTTTAACTCAATACAAATTTCATAAAAGTTTAGTTAGCTGGTTCAAAGAGTTTCTTGAAAACAGAACCCAAAAAGTAGTTATTGGTAACACTTTTTCAGAGTCTTTACCTGTTTTCAGTGGAGTGTCTCAAGGAGGGGTTATTGGCCCACTTTTGTTTATAATTTGTATCAATGATATAGCTTTAGAAGTAGATGTCGATAGCAACATAAATCTCTTTGCAGACGATACAAAAATTTTTAGCCATTCTAATACAATTCTACAAAAATCTTTGGATAAAATTTATCATTGGCTAAAAGAAAGAAAACTAGTTTTAAATCCTAGTAAATGTCAGGTTCTAAACATTCAAAAAAATACATCTAGTATCACTTCTGAATTTAGAATAAACAACATAAGGTTACCTTCAACTAAAGTGTTTAAAGATCTGGGAATTTTTATTGCTGAAAACCTAAAATGGAACCACCATATCAATTACGTTTATCAAATTGTATCAACTATTTCTTTTCAAGTTTTAAAGAGTTTTAAATCTACAGATATAAACATTCTCAAAAAAAATTATCTCGTTTACATTCTTCCTAAGTTAGAATACAACACACCAATTTGGTCTCCATACCTGAAGAAAGATGTTAACCATCTTGAATCCATTCAAAGAAAATATACAAGAATAGTCTTCAACCGTTGTAACATCTCATACACATCTTATTTTGATAGACTCTTAAAACTTGGTATTAAGTCTTTAGAGTATAGAAGGATTGAGTTTGACTTAATTACTTTTTCAAACTGATTAATAGTGAAACTACAATTAATTTACAGCCTATTTTTGAACCTCATAAATGTACTTATTTACTGAGAGGTAACAGCAGAAAATTTACATGCAGACATAATTTCAATAATAATGTTTGGCATAATTCTTTTTTTTATCGTTCATGAGAATTATGGAACAAGCTTCCAAACGAATTAGTTTCTTGTAAAAAAGTTGAGCATTTTCGGTTAAGGTTAAAAAAGTTTGATTTAAATAAATATATTGTTAGCAAAATTCATAAGTGATTTTTTTTGTTGTTATTTCTTCATTAACCACTGGTTGTATTTGTCTAATTTGGTTTAACCTATAGCTTTATTTTATTAGCGGCGCCTTTCCTCTGTGTATAACAAAACCTGTTCCTAAATACATAGTTTATTGGGCTGTTAAAGTGCTAGAGGCCTTGGGTTTTAAGTTTTGTTTATAGTCAGTGTTCTCAACATTTATCAGCTACTACGAAAGTCCAACAAACGCTGAGTTATCTGAGTATTAAAGATTTGAAAGTAAATATGAAGCAGGCTCTCCTAAGAAAAATGAAAAACGTTGTTCATATAAAAGCGGTTCTAGTTATATAAAACTAGTGAAACAAGTTGTATGGATAAAAGTTAAGCCGGTTACTCAAATGAAAGCTGAACCAGTTGTTCAAATAATGTGAAGCCAGTCGTTCGAATGAAAGTGAAACCAAATTTGGAGTAAAACAATCTGTTCGGGTGAAGTTGAAATAGGATATTGTTGTTCTCTTTTCGGAAGCACCGGAACTATAAATTTTGTGTTATAATTTTTGGTGTTTTTATGTTAATTTTTAAACTTTAATTAGTTAAACTCAGTTTTTTTTTTTTCATTTTGAATGTACAATTTTGGTTTATTTTTGTCTTTTTGTTGTATGTCTTTCTGTATAAGTGGCCTAGGTTTTGATGCCTAGGTCCTTCATATGACAATAAACTTACAATAATAAAGTAAACTATAAGTATATGTCTGTTATATAAAATACTTTCTTTTATCTTTTACTGTAAAAGTTGAAACAAATAAGTCTACTCTTATTTTTTTGAAATATTCTACAACAAATTACAAATAAATTACAATGGAGTACCTCTCTCATAACTTACCATTGAAGTTTAAACAACTTATAAAATTATAAAGAGGTACACTATACACATAAACTTGTCACATAAAATACTTAAAGCTTATTAAGAAAAAAGCTTAATTATTTACTTTAGCAAAATATGTTTAGTTCTTAAGTTTTGCAAGGTAAACTATTGAGTATATTTCACAGTTTCACTATAAAAGTGTCCTTGCCACAGACAGGGTTGCAAAATGTTTTTGTCAAATTTTTATAGACTTTTAAAATTACACGTTTTAGGGTCTATTTTTAGTTAAAATTAGTGATGTACCGGACTCACTATCCGGGTCCGGATCTAGTTAGTAAAAAAGAGCATACAGTAAAGTATTTTTTCAAAAACTAAGCCTTTGTAAATTAAAAAGAGTGATTTTCGCCAGTTAAAATTAAACACCTACCGTGATTAGCTCATTTTGAACTCGTGACTAATTAACATTTAAACTATGAAATAAACATTTTAGAAATGCAACTCTTTACCTATGTTGTAAAATTAAAAACTTTACTACCAAATTGTTAGGCTAGTTTAAAGATTTTTTGAAAAACTCAGGTTAGTTTTCTTTTAGATTTTGAATGAGTATAAGCTGATCCAGTATTCAATTTTTTGTGTTTTTCTTGTTAATTTTGTACGATTTTAATTGATTTTAGAATGGTAAGGCTATTGGGGGGGTCCTCCTTGATTTTTACAAGTTGATCTTATTTAATAGATTTTAATCATAGCTACCAGATATTGTTTCTGTTATGTACTTTATCTTTCTATCAATTTTCCTTATACTAAATTTAAGTTATTCATAGTATTTTTTTACCTTTTACAGAAATGAAGTTTTAAAACTACAAATGTAAGCTCTACTTTTTATGTGAAAACTAGTGATGTACTGGACTTACTATCCGGGTCTGGATCCGGCCGGATATTGCCATTTTTGTCTGATATCCGGATCCAGCCGGATCTTGATATAAATAAAAAGTCCGGATCCGGTTCCGGCCGGATTCTAATTTGAAAAAAAAGTACGGATTGGTTCCAGCCGGATCTTAAATAGAAAAAAAATTCCGGACCCGGTTCCGGCCGGATTCTAATTTGAAAAAAAATGTCCGGATCCGGGTCCGGCCGCACCCGAAATTGTTAGTCCGGTACATCACTAGTCAAAATTGAGTTTAAGGTAAAACAAAGTGTGTTAAACAGTATAAAGACATGAAAAAGGTATCTTAAAGATCTTTTAAATGAGTTTTTTAATTAAGAAAAATTTGATGATGACAAAAATGTTATCAATATGATAGATTTTTAAGTCAAATTGAAATTTTACTATTTAATTCATGTTAAAATTGTTAAAAATTCCTGGTTTTAAGGTTTATTAGCAACTCTGCACAGATTATAAATACTAAAAATCATACAAAAACTGCTTGTTCAAGAAGGTTAGTTGTTCAATATGTTAATAGAAAAACTTTGCAGTTTTATAAAGGATGTTTATTAATTCATACCAGATAAAGGTATTAGAAATTAAGTTATTTGTAAACTTCTAGGAAAATTTTGCAATTTTAGTCTGACATAAGAATCTTTAATTAAATTTATCATTTCAAAGCTTTAGAAAATAAGGAATTTGGTGGGTTTAAGGTTGCTTAGGTTTTTTTTTCATTTTGCTCTTCATCATCAACGCCAGAATATCTAGTTTTTCAAATGATGGTCTTGTTGCGCCTTATATTCTTAAATAAAATTCCATGATACCTAGTATGTATTTAATATTATTATATCACAGCCCCCTAAACTTCTGTAATGGCCCATGGGGTCCACTTGGCCAAGTTTGGGAAACCTAGTTTATAGCGCCTGGTAAACTAAACAAAGTTTCAAAATACTTGGATATAGAAAGTAACTTAAGCAGTACATTTTAAATAAATAAACTAAATGTGGATTTTTCCATAGCGTACAAAATAATGCTCAGTAGTTAATTGAAACTTCTTTTTTTATATTTTATGTATATTTTTAGTATCTGATTTATACTTATGTCTCTCTTATAGATGCTTTATCACTATATTTTATATTAAAGTGTCAACAAACATAGATAATATAAGAATAAATAAAAAAAAGATTAAAATTATTATAGTTTGTTTGTTTTTGTTTCAACCCATTTTGAGTTTTTTGAATTTTTTGTGCACTTTAAAATAATTCCTTTATACGCAAATGTATCCTAATCCTTATTTTTGAAGCCACCTATTTAGTTAATAAATTGTTTAGATTAAGTGCAATTTAAGCATAATTTACATTATACTTGTTTTATGACTTTAAACATACTAAAGTGTATCAGACACATTTAAAAAAATAAAGAATATTACTTAAGATAAAATTTTTTGGTTATGGCACTTTTTTTATTTAAAGTTACTACAACAAACTCGTTGTTATTTGTCAGCAAAAAAGTGCAATTTAAAAAGACTAGATAGACACACTCTTGTTTTGTAGTTAGAGCCGAAAATAAATAACACTTTACAAGTCAACAAACTAAATGCTTTTTAACTTATTTAGGAAAGTATGTTCAAAGATCAGTCTGAGCTCAAAAAAACTAAAAAAAACACAACAGTCATACCCACCTTACCTAAAAACAAAAAAAAATCATTACGAAAGTCGAAAATATAGTTTCATAATTGAATTTTAAAATCATGAAAAAAGCTCTTTTTGCTGACTCATTGATTTTTTGAGCTCAAAACTCAGAAAGACTTTTGAGTATAGTATAGTAGCTATATATTTAAGGTATTTTTGAATTTTCTTTGGTTTTTTGAACAATTTAGGCTATATTAGATATTTTTTAAATATCATACTGAATTAAATAACTTTTTGTTTTTATTTTTTACTAGACATAAATAACGTCCCTTTGTTTTATTTTTAATGACAGTGTACTGGAATTCATCTTTTATATGATGTACCATTGTATGAATGTTAATAGTTTGAATGTTGATTGTCGAAAACCAGTCAACCAGTACGGAAGTATATCAGGCAATTTTATCATTATTGTGAGATAGAGTGGTTGTGTAAGACCTACAGACTTAAAATTTGAACTGTAATATTTAGTAAACAGGACATATAAGTTTATTAGTGTTTTTTTTTGTAATTTAAGTATAACAATTATTACTAAAATAATAATTATTTATTTTAGAATTTTTAAAACATTCTAAAGTTCTCAGAGAATCTTTCACTTAACCTTAAATTATTATTAAGTTTTATTTAATTCCATTTGATTGAAAAATAAAAATATGTTTTTGAAGTAGAGTTTTGATAATGTTGTTTCTTATATAAAGGATACATTGTTGTATTTTTATTGTCTGATTTAAATAAAGTAGACAAAATTAGCATGTAGTAATTTTAAGGTAATAATTAAATAAAGTAGGATTTTATTGTGATGAGGAGTACCAATATTTTAAGTATACCAAAATCCATACCCAGGGTTGCCACAAATCAAGCTGAGAAAAATTTCTTGACTTTTACTGACTTTTTACTAAAATTTTTCTGACTTTTCTAAATCAAAACTCTCAATTTAAACTTATTCTAAAATATATGATCAAAAAATTGAAGCTATTTAAACAGGCATGCAACACTTACAGGAAACTAAGGGAATTTACAAGTTATAAAAAAGCTCAAGGAAACTCAAAAAGACTTAAAGAAACTCAGGGCAGTTTTAGTTTTTCTAAAATTTTCTGGGAAAAATATAAGATTTTTTATAAAATGGCAGGGAAAATTCTTTCTATATCTAGAATGATATTTAGTTAATCAAGTTTTAAAACTGTGTTCAAAACAGTTAATTTTATCTATTTTTAAGTGCTTACTTAAAAAAATTCAGCCTTACGGATAGTCCTTCAAAATTATTGGAGTTAACATTATATATTTTTTTTAAACTAAGGAAAGTTTAAGGCTGCTCAGGAAAGTTTAAGGTTACTTAAGCAAGTTTTTGGTCACTTAGTGAAGATTTTTGACATAAAGAGTGGCAACTCTGTATAAAGCTGCAATAATCAAACACTTGAAATAATGTCTTTATAAGTCTTTCAATGTTGTTTTTATACAGGTTAAAATAACAGTTTTTTTTTTTGCTGAATTCAATCATCTGACTTCCATTACATCACTTGAACCATCTATGTATGATTATTGTAATTTTATATACTGCTCTATCAAACAACAAAATATACTCAGATTAGCATAAAAGTTGTAAAACTACCTAAAATGTAATAACATAAAATAATAAACTTATTTATCTAAAACATTTAAAACTAATATAAACTGTTCACTTAGTTTAATAAAATACTAGCTAAACCATTTAATATAAAATCCTTAAATTAATAGTCATTTAAAAAAGGTTGCATTTAATTAACTGTAAAAAATAAATAAAAAAGTAAATTATTTATCTGTTATATAAATTGTATCTTTTTATCATTTAGAATAAAGTTTATAACCAATAAATAAGCCTTTTTTTAAAGCTTAAGTTATTCTATAGATTAGTATGTTAGTTACATAGTATAGTTAGTTATGTTACAAATAAGTAAACTTAACCATGGCATATATCTCTCTCATAACTTATTTTTTAAATTTAAACAACTTTTAAAAATTATAAAAAGCTAAGCAATACACTTTAACTTATTACATAAAATTTAAGCTTATTGGTTAATTATTAAAAACTTTATCATTGTTAATTAATTAAACAAAAAACACTTTGATTCTAAAATATCACAGTTTCACTATTGAAGTGTCCTTACCACAGATCATCAATAATAAAAAATATATAAAAACTGCTTGTTGAAATAGGGAAGTTGATCAATATGTTAACAGAAAAGTTTTGCAGTTTTGTAAAGGATATTTTATTAACTTATACCAGATGAAGACGTTATAAATTAAGTAACTTTGTAAATTTTTGGGAAAGTTTTTCAATTTTAGTCTGACAAAAAATTTAAAGAAAAAATTTAATTGAAGGCTGTAAAAATAAAGAATTTTGTAAATTTGAACTGGGAATACCTGGCATTTTTTTAATTTTGTCATTATTCCTGACATTTCCTTATTTTTGTCATTTTTAAATAGTTTCCTGTCTTCAGGGTTGCCACTTTACCTGGAAACCTGGAAAAACTTGTAATTTGAGAAATTTTGAAGAAAATCTGGAAAAACCTGGAAATTTGATCAAAAAACCTGGAAAAACCTGGAATTTTTAATAACTTTGATATTGTAGAATTACTAAACTTTAAAAGTTTGATTTTGGTTAATCCGTCAAAACTAAAAACATATATTAAACAAATAAAAAATATAAAATTAAAATCAAGTAAGTTCGTAGAATTAGTTCAAATTTTTCTATGTACTACACTAGATTAATTAGTAAATATACGGTAGTATATTTTAATGTTACCAATTGATAGAAAAAACAGAATCAAAACAGTACTCCTTATTAAATTAGTTAAGTTTTTAGTTTGTATCCACAAGCTATATATTTAATTATTTTAGAACTTTGCCAATTTATAATTTTATAGAATCTTATTTGACACATAAGTATTTTGTCTCTATTTACTATAACTCAACTTTTTAGAAAGAAATTTTTAGTATCACAAAATCAACTAAAAAAAAAATCATCC
The DNA here is from genome assembly GCF_965202585.1 of Thalia democratica. Lineage (NCBI taxonomy): Eukaryota > Metazoa > Chordata > Thaliacea > Salpida > Salpidae > Thalia > Thalia democratica. The sequence goes on from NW_028139277.1 coordinate 89,302, forward strand.
CATACGTAAGGGCTTAGCATTTGTGTAATAAACTATCAATAACTATTCATAACTTCAGAATAAAAAAAATTTATCAGATTAAAAAAATTTTTTCTGTCAGACATATATCTAAAAGTCTTATAGTTAAAAATGACCTTTTTTGCTAAGTTTAAAATGTATTAATTCTATTTTTAACATACTCACTTATATAAAATCATTAACAGAGTTTATTAAAAAAATAAAAAATGTTTTCCCCTACATTAGATTATTCAAAAGAAAAACTGGTAAGTTTTAAAATTTTATTTAACTAATCGTGTTAAAATTGAAAAGTTTATAATAATTTAAAACTTTTTATTTATTCAGGCACAGCAAAAGGAAAGGAGAGAAAATCTTCAAAATGAACAGAAAAAGTTGCAAAAAGATGGAAAACCAAAAGAAGTAATTTAAAACGAAATAAATTTAAAATAAATATATTTTTAACTGTTTTACTTTTTATATAATTAACTTTTTACTACATATTATGAGGTAAAGAAACGAAAACAAATTAGAAACAAATTTTACTAGTATCTATTTAAACATGATCAATAACAAATATAATTAACTTTTTATAAATAATAATAATGTTCGTTTTAAAACAAATATTGTTATTTAGACGGAGCTCAAGACAGAAAAAGATTTTCGCAGTAAAGAAAACCACAGCGAACAAGCAACAGAGCTCAACCCAATTGTTTCGTTTTTAGTTCTAATTTTCATGATCATCAGCCAGGTCATGTTGATCTTACTGATCAGCATCGCGTGCAACGTGATTAATTTGATCTACCACGCCATGCTTGAGTACTTTATCGAACACGTGCGATGCTTCTTCGTGTTTGTACTTTTAACAACGTTGTTGTTAGTATACCTGGGAATACGATTGTTTGAACAAAAACCTTTTTCTTCCCGACAAGATGAATTTCAAGATTGGTATCGTGTCATATAACTTTTCAATCTCACTATTCAAACATTTTTATTAATATTTTTCATTTTTTCTCTGGTGTTTTGTTTTACGAAACATTTTTCGTATTTACTTTTATCTTTATTTCTATTTTTGTTTTCCAAATTCCTTCCCTGTGAATTTAAATTTTATATATTTTAGATTAAAAAATTCTCTTTTTAATTCTTAATATTCTTCTTATCAATTTCTAGTACTCTTTTTTTTGACTACCGTCATTCTACGGTTTTATTTCAAATATTTTTCTTTTCTTTTCACCAACATTCTACATTTTGATTTCAACATTCCTTATGCTGTTTCAAATATTCTTCTTTTTGTCTTTCTTACGTTGTTCTTTTCAATTTCAAATATAAAATTTTTTGACTTCGAAAGTTATTCTCATTGATTTTAAATGTTCTACCGGCTCTGAAATAAATGTTCGATCGCAATTGAATTCTACCCTTTTGATACTTTATTTGAATTTTGAAATTACTAGTCGTAAAAAAAAACTTATTTTAATAAACATTAGTTGTTAAATTTTTTTTTTATTCGAAGTATACCGAAAAATATATAAGTTATACTAATAAATGTGTTTTGAAGAAAAATAAAAGAGCAAAAACTGATTAAAATTCATAGTTATCGTTTAAAGAAATTAAACTAATTCTGAAAATCTTTTTAAATGTATATGCACACTCAAACTGTATAAAAAGGTATGTTTTTTAAAACTAACTAAATGTAAGCTTAACTCTATATTATTTATGTATAGTTATTTTTCGAAGGAAGATTAAAAGTAAAGTTCTCGTTTACTGTTGATCAAAAAATATCATTAAAAAAATCTAAAATAAATTAATCTTTTAGTTGAAAATATATCTGCAGTATGTTTGATGTTTTTAACATTGTGTTCGAAAATTGTAGTTTTTGTACAGTTCACTAAATTATCTTAAAGAATAAAGCTTTTATATTTAAAACATTATTATATTAATCAAATTACCTCTACATTGACTACTTAGCGTGTTGTTCCTAAAGAATTGTGAGTTTGTATCAAAAGTATACAATAATTATAAGTATTTTTTTGTTTGTTATATATTACTTGGTAAGTAAGTAATAACTAGTAGTGTTGTTATTGTTATAACAGACGTATTAATAACTGACTCGAACAAAATATAAAATGTACGGCCGGTATTTATTAAGAACTTAAATTAAAAAAACGTAACATTTATGTTTGCAGAAAACATAGTTGAAATAAAAGTTAAACAAAAAACAACCAATCTTATTTATCTAAAGGTACTTTATATTTTTGGGTTATAAACCTGATATTATGCTCAAAATTATAATCAAACAAACAAGCTAAATATATATTTTTTTAAATATGATTAAACCGTATTACAGTTATACAATGGCAACACATTTTCAAAATTATGAAAAAATTTTATTGATTAATATTTATACCTAAACATTTATTTCAAAGTTTTAACCATAGATGTTTTAAACGTTAGTTTCAAGCGGGCTTAATTTTGAAAAAAAATCTTTATAGATAAAATGCATTTATTTTATACAAAATTGTAGTCAAACGGTAGCTAAGAACTTGCTTCTCAGGATAAAATAAAAAAAGATTGAATTCTCCAAACGAAAGACGTATAGTAGGGTAGGAGTCAAACATGCACTAAGGGTCACTTTTGCACAAAGAAACTTTTGTAGAGGTAGATATTCTTTTTTTGAGCTTTATTTATTTTTCATTATTTTAAAGTTTTATTTATTTTTTTTAAATTATACAAATTTTTAATACTTTTTTTTACTATCACTGTTACCCCTAACCCTTACCATCGATCGGTAAAGTTTTTTCTTCTTTTGTTTGTTTTAATAATCAATTTTTAATCTTTTTTTATTGTTTTTTTATTTTTATTAAAAAATCTTATTAATTTTTTCTTTCTTTTCACTATCACTTTTAACCTTAACCCTTATCCTTAGTGGTTTTTTTTTTCTACGATTTTTAAAATTAATTATTTCTTTTTATTTAATTTTCTGGTTTTTGTTTAAAATAAATTTTTATTGGTAGTTTTCCTTATTTAATTTACTATTATTGTTTCCCTTAACCCTTACCTTCAATCGGAAGCTTTTTTTTTTCTTTCTTGTTTTTTTTTATTAGTTTATAGTATACTTTTCTCTTTTTTTTTTTTCGAATGTATCATTTCGTTTTTTTATTTTTATGCGAAAATGACCCTTCGTGCAAAAGTGACACTCCGTGCAAAAATGTCCCTTCGTGCAAAAGTGTCTTTGTGCATATTTTACTCGTTTCCTATTTAGTGGGTTATATAATTAAATATGTTTCCTATCTTTTTTCTCCTTATAGTTCGGTTTTTCTGATAAATAAATAAGTAATATACAATACTTTATTCTAAAGATCTTCAGGTTAGCATATACGGCACTAATATAAGACACAAGTCATTCAAAACATTGTGTTTAAAAAGCTGTCTGTCATATAACATGGATGTAAAAATTAATGGTTTTTTTTATTAAGAAGAGATCTTTAATTGTATCTACTTATTAAAGGTAAAGTATAGCTATAAAGTAGTAACTTTACAGTATTGGTTCGTTAACATTCGAAGAAAACTTGATTTTAATAAATACACAATATATACTACGGCCTGCAGTTAGACCAATTATCTTCATGGTGTGCAGAGAAAAAAAAAAGATAATGTAAGTAAAAAATTTGTTGTCAATTGTTGATACCGTGTGTGTTCAACATTTGCATAATTAGTAAGAATACAACTATTTAATATTGAAAACTTCTGATTAACGCTGAGTTTCTGATTAACAAAGTTTTGTTAATAAAAACAGTTTATCAGCTCAGCTTCTTGAAAATTAATTCAAAGGCGTTTAAAAAAAATACATAAAAATAAACAATTTACTGAGCAGCTACAGTTATTCGAAATTTATTTCTAGCAAATTTTTCTTCATGCGTGTTGTGCGTGCACCTGAGCGTTATTCGAAAGTGGCATTTTATTTAAAACAAATACAATTTGTTGGGTATTCAGAGTAATATTGTTTTTCCTTTCATTCTGTCAGCCCTTCTGTGTAATACAGCAACCATTAGAGCTTCTGATAGAGTTTACTTGCTTGTAACATTATGAATATATCCAATCTTAAAACGATTTTTTTTTAATTTGTGTTATACACGTTTGTCAAGCAAACTTTTATGCATCAAAAGCAATTTAAACAGCCAATAAAAACTTAAATTATCAAACTTGATTAAAAATTGACAACTTGTTGAAGCTGTTTTGTATTTCTTTTGATGCTATTGCATTTGTTATGAAATCTTTTTAACGACGAGTCACGCTTTCATTTCAAGTTTAACATTAAGAACATGTTTATGCTTGAGTTTTTCTTAATAACTTGATTCTTTTGCAATTTCTTTCATCTTTTTTACATCTTTTTTATATGGTTGTTTTAGAAAAGGATTTGTTGTTTCGTTCAGCGCTGTTTCTGTTTAGGTTATAAGTTTTGCTTTTGCATTTTTTATTAAATTTCTTTTTACGAAAAAATCTAAGCCAAGAATAGAAAAAGAATTGTTCGATTCTTTTACATAAAGTTTGTGAAATAAATCTTTTTTATACCAACATTAAAATTTAGAGCTGTGTATCCAAAAACTTTCATATTATTTATTACTTTATATCCTCTGACTTCACAAGTTTCAGAAGCTAATTCATCTTCTTTATATGAACTAATTGTTACCATAGAAATAATCGACTGTTGTGCATTGAAATCAAACAAATAAGGTATTTTATTATCTTTATCAGTAATAACTAGTAGTTTGGTACTTATACTTGACCTTGTGTCACAGAGTACCGTATTTTCTTGAAATTTTCTACATCTTCTTTTTGGTCCAGTTGACTTTTGTTTAAGTTTTTTTGTTAATTGTTTTATAGGTTTAGCACGATTTTGCTTCTTCGATTCTTATTGATTTATGTTCACATGTGCACTCCAATTTTTATTTTTCCAACATTTCTTCTAGAAATGGTGTTTTTTTTCACTTTTTCTGGTTTTTGTTTAACGTATTTAATTTTGTTTTCTACAAATTGTTTTTAAATTTTAGATTGCGGACCTTCATAATTTTTAGCTATCTTACCAAAACGCACATGATAGCAACATCTGTTAAGGTTTTTATTACTAAATTTATTTTAATTCTGTTTACAACCTTTTGAGTAGTTGTTCATGTTTTGATTAAGTTTTGTATGAGATTCATTTCGGCAAAACACTCTTGTTTTGTCAACATTACAAAAAAAAATTATAGTTTACAGGTCAACAAACTAAAGGCTTTTAAGTTTATTATAGAAAGTATATTTAAAGGTCAGTCTGAGCTCAAAAAAGCTGAAAAAAACTTGAGTCACAAAATTTTTTAATTCTTGTTCCTAACTCACCTTACCCAAACATAATAAAAATAAATAATAATATAAAGTTTCATAATTAAATTTAAAAATCATGGAAAAAGCTCTTTTTGCTGACTCATTGAATTTTTGAGCTTAGAACTCAGAATGACTTTTGAGTATAGTAGCTATTTATTTAAGGTGTTTCTGAATTTTTTTTTGGTTTTTCAAAAAATTTAGGCTATATTAGATATTTTTAAATATTATACTGAATTAAATGACGTTTTGTTTTTATTGTTTTCTTGAAATAAATAATATTCCTATGTTTTATTTTCAATGATAGTGTATTGGAATTCATCTTTTATATGATGTTCCATTGTATGAATATTAATTGTGTTTGAATGTTGATTGTTCAAAACCAGTCAACCAGTACGCAAGTATATCAGGCAATATTGTCATTATTGTGAGATAGAGTTGTTGTGTAAGACCTACATACTTAAAATAAGACCTATGCTATTTCTTAACAAGACATAAAAATTTGTTAGTGTATTTCTGTAGTTAATATGAAACAATTATTATTAAAATAATAGTTATTTGTTATAGAATTATTAAAACATTCTATAGTTTTTGAACAGCTTTTCACTTAGCTTTAATTGTTATTAAGTTTTATTTAATGCCATTTCATTACAAAATAAATATTTTTGGAGTAGAGTTTTAATAATATTGTTTTGTTGTTTCTTTTATAAAAGATACATTGTTGTAACTGTGTTGTCTGATTTATATTAAGTAGACTAAAATTTCATGTAGTAATTTTAAGGTAATAAATAAAAATAGGGTTTTATTTTGATGAGAGTACCAATATATTATGTATACCAACATCCATACACAGGGTTGCCACAGATCAAGCTGAGAAAAATTTCTTGACTTTTACTGACTTTTTACTAAAATTTTTTCGACTTTTCTAAATCTAAACTCTTAATTAAAACTTATTCTATAATATACGATCAAAAAATTAAAGCCATTTAAACAGGATTGCCACACTTTCAGTGAATTCAGGAAAACTCAGAAAATTTTCAAGTTATGAAAAATCTCAGGGAGACTCAGGGAAACTCAGGGCAGTTTTGAAATTTCCTAAAAATTTTAGGAAAACTTTAATATTTTTTATAAAATGTCAGAGAAGATTTTTTCTAGATCTAGAATAGATTTAGTTAATCCAGTTTCAAAATTTTATTCAAAACAGTTAATTTTATTTATTTTTAAGTGCTTACTTAAAAGCTCTTCAGCCTTGCAGCTAAATCCTCAATACTTTTAGAGTTAACATTGTAATATTTTAATAAATAATAAAGTTTTTAAGAACTTGAATAAAAACTCAGTGAAACTCAGGAAAGTTTTAGGTTACTCAGAGAAGTTTTTGGTCATTTAGGGAAGATTTTTTGACCCAACGAATGGCAACCCTGTTTAAAGCTTTCAATCTACTTTTTATACAGGTTAAAACAAAATTTTATTTTTTGCTGAATTCATTCAACTTTCATTACATCACTTGAACTACCTGTGTATGATTGATGTAATTTCAATAAAATATACTCAGACTTAGCATAAAAGTTGTAAAACAACGTAGAAGGTAATAATGTTTAATAATAATAATTATTCATCTAAAATATTTAAAAGCAATATAAACTGTTCACTTAGTTTAATCAAGTACTACGTAAACCATTAAAAAAAATCCTTGAATTAATAATCAATCCGAAAAGATTAATTTACTTCTCTTACAATTTTTTTTTAATAAGTTTAAACAATTTCATAAAATTATAAAGTGCTATGCTATACACATAACTTAGTTACATAAAATCTAAACTCAATGGTTAATTATAAAAAAAACTAATCATTTACTTAAACATAAAAGACTTTGATTCTAAAATTCTGCAAGATAAACTTTTGTGTATATACAACAGTTTCACTATGGAAGTGTCCTTGCAACAGATCATCAATAATATAAAGCATACAAAAACTGCTGGTTAAAGTAGGGTAGTTGTTTAATATAATAACAAAAAGATTTTGCAGTTTTATAAAGGATGTTATATTAACTTATTCAAGATGAAGACATTAGAAATTAAGTAACTTTGTAAATTTTTGGGAAAATTTTTGCAATTTTCGTCTGACATAGGATTTTCAATAAATTTTTAACCATTTGAAGGCTTTGGAAAACAAAGAATTTTGTAAGTTTGAACTGGCAATACCTGGCGTTTTTGAAAATTTTGTCAAAATTCCTGACTTTCACTGACATATTTTCTAAAAACCCTTTTTTTCTGACTAAGATCTTTTTTTTTAGTTTTTTCTTAGTTTTTACTGACTTTTTCTGGCTTTCCTGACTTTGTGGCTACCCTGCATACCTTACCATTGCCATAGTTACCAAAAATAATAACAATATCATATTCATTTTCTTAGAATAACATCTTTGTATGATCAGACTGTTATTAAAATTAACAATTTGATAAAACTAAATAAAAACATAAAATTCCAAAGTATATTGTTCAATGTTTTTTATATTACTTATTGAAGCTAACTAGGAAAAATAATGAAGAAATGGAACTGTATATAAGCGATTACTAAAATTTAGTTCTCAAAAAAATCAGTTAGAACTAAGAGGGCTCAAAAGTAAAAGCTTTACATGTGATTAATATTTAGGTGTGAAACTTTCATAGCTTTTATACAAGTAAACCCAACTTAAAGTTATTAAATTAGTTATTCTAATACTTTTAAATATTGATGTTATGGGTATGTAAAAACATCAAAATTGTTTTAGTGAACAGTTCTGTTGTTTTTATCAACACATTCAACATCACTCGATTGATTTGTTAATTTAATACCTATTAATACAGTGCCCCCTCTTTCAAAGTTTATCAAGCAGAGTAAGGGGTAAGCACGAATAAGAATTCATAATCATTATTATTAATACCTAACATTTTTACCTACAGAATAGTTTATCTTGATAGATTAAAAAAAAATGTTTTAAAAACTATTACATGGTTTAGATTCAATTTAAGAATAAATTATTTTTTTTAATATGCTTATGTTTTTTTATCTTATAAAATATTATGTACTGTTATTATTGATTTGAATAAGCTGGTAAAAGTTTTAGCAATTATTTTTTTCTACTGACTTTTATGATACATTTTAAAACTACTTATTAATTCATGTGTGTCTGGTGTGTGTAACTTTAAGGCTGACTTTTCGCCTCAAAATTTTGTAGTAGTTTAAACTGCGTGATCCCCTTTATTAATATATAAGAACACAATCTTGAAATAAATTTCTATTTTTAATTTGTATTTGAACAATAATTTTATAAATTTTAGAAAACAGATTTAATTTTTCATTTTACAAACCTGTTTACTAAAAATTAATAATTGTTGTTTTACTTAACAAGTGATTACTGTGCTAATCCAAATTTAAATTTTGAAAAACTCAGTTTAGTTTAAACTAGTATATTTTTGTAATTAAGTTTGGTTAAAGGCTTGTTTTAAAATCTCAGACTAGTGCTTTGTAAGACACTTTGGTACATCATTTTTGGCCTTAGAGACTGTCAACTCTGTAATTATCAATAGCTTTCTTTTTCAATTTTCTACTTACTAACAAGACATTCAAAAGCATTGATTTTCATATATTTTTGATTTAGTATGTATTGTGAAAAAGGTTTAAACAATATTTAATAGGTTTTAACCAGTTTAATCAGATATAAAAAAAAGTCTTTTGGGGAACACATAGCTTATAAGACTGAAACTTATAACAAGCTTATCAAATTGCAAAATTGTTTTTATATTAATTTTTATATTGACATGATAAATTACATTGAAATATTGACAGATTATTTAATTTATAAAATGTTTTTCCCAACTTTTGAAAATCCAGAAGAAAAACTGGTAAGTATTAAGTTTTATTGTTTAATATTTTACTTTATTTTATTAATTAATTAATTTTGTAATACAACTTGAAAGTTTTTTAACTTTTTAATTTTTTTAGGTAGAGCTAAGAGAGCAAATAGAAAAACTTCAAAATGAATTGAAAAAGTTGCAAAAAGAAGCAAAAGAAAAAGAGGTTAAAAGCAATAACGAAATTGTAATTAAGTATATTTTGTATGTGTTTGAGTCAGTGGTCGTAAATAGTTGAACAAAATTTATTTTGCTGTGCATAAAATTTTTTTCTTAAATTTGAATCTTAAACTAGATATTCTAGATGAGGAACAAAGAATTCTTAGGCGTTTGTAATGGTAGTTTTAAATCTTATATTACACATCAGGGGCGTAGCGTGGGGAGGGTCGCTGGCGCATGCGTGCCACCCAAGTAAAAAAAAAGAAGTAAAATAAAATGCAATATCTTTATCCTTTATTGTTTATTATTTCTGCTTTATTTGCCTTTTTTCAACTGTGTTTTTCTAGTTTTCGAAAAGTAAAACGAAATTTCGAATACCAATTAGTGACAAGTTAGGGAAATTACCCAGTATACTGATTCGGTGCGTAATTGCAAATGCGCACTAATGTTGATGAAAAACTCCATAATTAAAAAATTTATAACTTCATTAACTTCATAAGAATTTTTAGACTCAAACAGTACGCAATTAGTTAGTGCACCGCAGTAGTATAACCTTATGACAGATTTTTCTACAAGGACAAATGCTAACATTTTGTTAACAAACCATGAAGCTAAACCTGTTTTATAGTGATAATGATTTAAGAATAAACAAATTGTAGTGAAAATAGCAATAAACAACTGCTAATAAAATGAAAATAAATTGATAATAAGAATAAAAAACATTAACAACATAAATTAAAAGAAAATAACAAAAAACAGAACAAAATAAAAAAAACAATTAAAACAATTAATAAACAAAAAGTTCATACTGTGATTACAGTTTTAATCTCACCATACAAAAAGTATTGTTTAAATTATCTAAACTTAAAATTTTTATTAAAATTAGTTTCTTTTTTTATTAAGATAACAAACAAATCAAACTTTGTTATTCTATCAGCCATAAAGTTTAAAAATTAATCAATTTTTGTAGCATGTTATTTTAAAATTTCTTTAGTCATTTCATGGATAAATTTCTAGCAACTTGTAAAACAGAATTTTTACAATCAATTTTCAGTCTAAAAGACCTAATTGATCAATTTTAAATTTAAACTTATTTAGTTTTAAATCAAATTTTAAATCGTACTTTTGAAATTTTTCTTTCTACCTGCTGTTTGTAGTATTTAAAAAATGCTATTCCATAAAAATCTTATTAAAACTGATTTTAAGATAAGTGAATAGTTATATTTCGAGTGAATTTCTAAAAGCGTTGAAAAAATTGACTTAAAAAAATTTATCTTTTAAACATTTTGTTTTTGATCAGAAACATTTAGAAAAATTTTTCCACACACTCAGGATAACTCAGGGTTTTATGAAGTTTTGGTAAACTTAGTATGACTCAGTAAAAATCAGGATAACTAAGAATGTTTTAAGTATTTTTAAGATCAGGCTGACTAAGGGTAGATTTAGTGGTTTTAAAAGCTTTGTTATAAAGTCTAGTTTCTATTAGTTTAAGAAAAAAAATCTTTAAAAGAATTTCAAATGCTTATGATGACACGTGACTTTTTTTTGACTCAAAGAATGGCAAGGCAATCCTAATATCTTCAAAGTTAATTGTTTTTTTTTTTTGTAAAATATGTTTTATAATACTAAAGAAAAAGTAAACATTTGTTTTCATTAATTTTTAGATTATTATTTAAAAAACATGCAAAGTAATATTGTATTGAATGTTGCAAGTCTAAAAATATGTCAGATAGAAAAATTATCTCAAATTCAAAAGCTTGAGTTGAAAAATAGCACACCAACACCAGATATTGCTATTACTCAAAACTGCAATTCAAGTGGTATGAAATTTTTACTTTTAACTTTAGTTATATTTCAGATTTTCTTTATTTATTAAGATTTATTTTTACAGTTTTATATTGTAATATAGGTAAAAATGTAGAAGTTAAAAAACAAAAAACTAGCTTTTTATTTTTCTTCTACAAAAAATTTAAAATTTTAAAACTTTCAATTTTAATACTAAAGACTTAACATTTTTTTATAAAAGATAAAGATAGTATATTAAAAGCTGCAACAAACTAAAAATTTGAGTTTTTTTGAGTTCATTACAATTCTTTTTAGTTGATATAAAATAGATATTGAACATTATTTAAAAATTGCACAGAGAAAAATGTTTTGAAGTATTAATTGTTATACTTAGTTGACTATTTATTTGAAGTTTAAGGTCATAGGATAAGCTATGTTTTTTAGAAGTTTATCTTATTTTAAAGATTTTTTAAGCTTCAAGATGCTTTTTGTTGTTTTAAAATATTCGAATTATTTTTTGAGATATGACCAGTCAAATTTGGGACGCATAATAGGTTCCCTATGGCAGCGCTTCTGAACCCTTTTCCGAAGTTCAACTTTTCCGCGGAACCCCTAATTTTAATTTTACATAAAATGTTTAATTAAACAAATGTTCTTTTTTAAATTTCGAAACGCTTCGCGGAACCCCTGAGAGGCGTCGCGGAACCCCATTTCAGAAGCACAGCCATATGGGAAGGGAAAAAACTAAAACAGCGAAAAAAGGCTAGTTTGTTTAAAACCTATCTCTATTTAGGTATTTTTCAAGCAATCTTCTTCAAACTTTAACAGTTTAATCTTTATACAATAACAAAAAACCTTACTAGTTGATTTAAAAATATGTAGTAAAAAGACTTTTTTTTTCTAATTTTTTATAAAAGTTTTATTTATTCTAATTATCTAAATTCATAAGTAACGTTTTTTCCTTGTAATGTAAGGAACATTTTCTAAAATTTGAAAAAGATTGGTTGAAAAATGAACTAGGAGATAGATTTTTAGTAATTTTTTAAATTTCCGAGAAAATTGACCCAGAAAAACTTGCTGCCCAAAAGTTTTAATTAGGGGTTTTTTTGAGAAAAAAATTGCGCACCCCCTGATCAAAATACCACGCTACGCCACTGCTAGACATTATGAATAATTTAGTAAGCGAAAATCCGCAAAAGGGGGAGCCACAAACCCATAATTTAAAACTTACACTTAATATTCTAGGGTTGATGGTGTAGTGCAAGAGAAAAAAAGGTCTTAGGCGATTTTGATATTAGTTTTGAAACTTGTACTAAATAGTGTCAAAAATTTCAGGAAACTTAAACTTAAGGGTCGCATGTATTTTTTTTATTTTGTGATTTAGAGTGCACAGATTTTGTTTAGCTTAACGACTACTAGTTTAAATAATAAATTATGATAAAATATTTGATTATATTTTTTTTTGGTTTTTAGACAGTTATCCATTTAACAAAAGTTGAATGATCACAAAAACTTTCAGAAATATAATTAAGAACTAGTGTTTTGATAAAACGTAATTGTCAATATCTCCCTGATAATAAATTAAGATAAATATTAGAAAAAAAAAAAATTGTTAAATTTTACTCTGTAGGAGAACAAGTCTCACCACCTGATCATCTTCATTGTGGCATTCCTCATTCACCAGAGCTGCGTATCCAAACACCCGGTAGTACCTCAGTTTGTTATCGCTCTTGTTCAGTCGGTAGCTGCTCGAGTTCAATCCGTCTTTAAAACAATAGTTGTGTCAATCTTCTGGCTTCTAATTGGCTACATGTTTCATATTTCCGAGCTTGCCAGAATACGCGCGGGAAGGTACGCCTGGCACTAATTGATTATGTTGTTAGTGTTACTCGTTCGGATTGAATAAATTTAAACTGTAAAAAGCTTGTTGTTTTGTCTTTTTGTATTTAAATACATAAACTACATATATATTTAAATAATTAGATTTATACAGTTTTAACTTTTTTAGCAGGTTTTTCTTTTTAGTTTTTGATACTTGCTTTGGTATTTATTGCTTATATTTTCGTTCAATTACAGCTTTTTAGATCGTTATGATACAATGTTGTGTTATGTTACATGAATTCACAAAACAACCTTCATTTAACTTAGTTACGAATCAAAGTAAGAATAAAATAATAATAAAACTAACAGCTTTTCCATACCAATCTGTAGTTTACTCTGAATAGCTAACCTTTTATGATTCTTTTTTTTTAAAGAAACCAATTATGATCAGCATACTTAATAAATAAGGAGAACTTAAGGAACATACTTTTTACTTAATATTTCAATCTTCATCTTGTTTACGGCTAGACTAAAAAACTGCTAAAGCATGACATTTTAACCTAAAATAAAAGATTATTAAGTTTTCAAAACTTTTTCACTGCAACTCTGATGTCGACAAAAATCAAAGCAGCAAAAGTCAAAATGTTAATGTTTTCATGCTAGTGGTGAACTTTTTGTTTTTAATAAAAAATTCACGGTAGAGTTTAAAAAAAATTCTTATAACATCAATATACGAATTCGATATAATTTTTTTTTATTAAGCCATACTTTTATAAGCAACTAATTAAAAAAAACCAATAAGCTGTAAAACTAAAAAGTTTAGTGTAGCCTAACTTATGGCGGACTCATATTTAAAACAGACTTATTCGCGAACTCATTGGAAATAATAACTTTCATGCGATATTTGTAAACTTTTTTAGATTCTTAGTTAAGTTTAAACAAGTAAGTTGTTTTTAAATTGCTTATAATCTTAGTAATGCATACTTCAGTAGCTTCTAAAATATCTGAAAATACAAAAGTTTCTTCTTTGTTAGAACTGCTAATAAGCACAGGTCGTACACTTAAAATTCTCGGACAAAATTTTTATAAATTATCTACAAATTTTCTTATATAAGTTTTAAATGCTACCAGATTTCGTCAACTTGTTCTAATCTATTTAGGATAGGCATTACAACATAAGTGTTAAAATAGCATAAATGCTAGTTGGTTCATGCATTTGTATTCTTAACAATAAAAAAATATTCTTTAAATATTTGTTAGATATTCTTAATAATATTCTTCAATTTCTTTTAGGTTAAAGGTGGGGCAATATTTTAATTTTATTTTTAATTTCTCAGAAAACATTGTTAACAGAGTCTTGTTTTTGTATAAACCTGCTGCTTAAATTTTGACTCTCAAATAACAAAACTTAAATCAAATTTTCATAAAATTACTTCTACGTTTTATTTTACTACGTATAATTCTACTGCGTAAAATAAATTTAAAAAACCAATATATTAATTTAACTCAACCTAATTTTTGTTGTCCAGTTTTCTCTCAATTAAAAAACTCATTGCGGTCAAAACATCTTGCTCTTTAAAAATGTTAACCCTTAATTCTACAAAGACCTCTATTTTTGAGATTCAGTTGTCAAAAATAAGTCTAATTGGTTAGGTTAAGTTTTAAAATGAACTACGCACTGCTAAATTTATTAAAAGATAAATGTATCAATAAACTAGTGCTAATTAATAAAAAGATAGCAAACTTCTATTTACTAGATGTATCTAGTCTTCTCTATTTGATCTGCAATGTTTCACAGATATTTGAGACATCACATAAGCACAAAATAACAGTAATCCGAAAAAAATTATAGCGTAAGGTAAAGCTAGGAATATATTATCTATCATTCTCTTTGCTTCAAAGTTTTCCGATTGCTTTTTAGCTTTTTCGCGGTCTTTTCTCTCTCGTCAACCACTTGCAAACGACGCAGGGCTTCATTGTGATTGCGCTCATTTCTTAAATGTGTCGAATAGTTGTATCCGAGTCGGAATCGTAGTCAGGGTAAATAAATTCCACCTGTATCATGATTAAGTTATATGTATATATTTAAAATATTAAACCCTTTATGTAAAATTTTTTTTTTTCTTAAATAAGAAGAGATAAAAGCTTTTATCTGCAAAAAGGCTTTAGGGTTATATTTAAAAATATTCGACTAAAACTTAAAATGAACACGTTTTTTTAAGAAAGCAATTTATTAGTTTCTTTTTATTTATAATTATATTTAAATAGATGCTAAATATAAGGTTATTTTTGTTTTCTATTTTTTGATACCAATTTAAAACCTAAAATCATAACTATGATTAAAATCATTGCTGTTTTTAAACAAAACAAAGTTTTTTGAGACCTACTTTATAGGGTAAGCTCTTTAAATTTTTTATCAAATTAAATACACTTAAAATGAAACAAATAACAATTTATAAAAATTACTATAAGAATAAATATATTGTCAAAATTTTGTGCAAAGTTTTCGGTTTTAGTGATATATTTACTAGTTTTGCATCTTAGTTAATCATAAATAAAACATTTAATATTATATGATAAAAAGTTTGAAAGACGAAAACAGTAAATCAAAATATATTAAGTAAACAAAATATTAACTTACCATTTTTTGATTTTAATATTGTGTATGACGAGATTGTTTATGTTATATAATCTGTAAATTTTCCAAATGGTTGATTCTTCTAAATCTTATTTTTAAATACCGTCCAAGTAAAAAATAAATAAAAAGTTGCATAGCTAAAAATTAAGTAGATTTAACTGCATAATCTAAATTTAAAAGTTCAATGATGTATTATGTTATATACATACTTTAGAATTATAAAAGTCAGCCGGAGTTTGTATGAACTAAGCAACTAATAGAAATAGCCAAAAGCTTAATACATAAGCTTTTATTGAGTCTTAAATACCTAACAAAAAATCATGATTTTTTTTTAAATATTCCGATTTAAGTTGTATAGTTACTATTTTTTAAACTTTAAATTCACTAATTTTTTTTTTGAAAGTGAGGAGGAATTGTAATAGTTTATTAGTAAATTACACTAAGAAATAGATGAACTGCTCACTTTACTTACCTATTCTGAAACACTTAAAACATTAAAAGTTTAAATTATCAAAACAACCTAAAAAAAACTTTAACCTAAGCTCTTACGTTCCTTTCGCTACAACTAACCCAATGATTGGCTTCTGTTAAAATAAATTTTTGTAAATAGTATATGTCTTATAAAAGTTCCTAATTAGTTTTAAAACAATTAAAGACAATTAGTAAAGTACTTGGCAAATTTATACTACTTGTAAAACAAAATACCCAAAGTAAAGAACTAAATGATATATTGAAAAGAAAATATTTGAATCCTAATAAAAAAATAAATTTAGTAAATGCATAAAATACTTTAAACAATCCACAATATATTTAGACATTCTTTAGTATCTCAAACTGCCTAAAATAGTTTCAAACAAAAACGAGTTTGTAAATCATTCTATCATTTCAAATACTTCCTATGAGGTCTTTTGTAACATATATTTTTAAAGAGTTTCAAACCAAGCATGTTTTTTGTGCTTTTTTATATAGTTTTTAAATTTACTCTGCGTATTTTTGACTAAAAAAAATTAGTAACTTTTCAAAACTGTTGAAAAAATTCAAATACTGGCCTTTTATTCCCTCATACTTAAGAAAATTTTTTATTTGAACTTTCAAAAATAGCTTGAAACAATAAAGAAAGTTCAGAAGAATAGTATTTTTAAGACATTGAAATTAGTTCACATAGAATAAGACTATACTATTATAGATAGGTTTTTGAACGTATTTATATACCATTTGCAACTTAATATCAATAGGTTCATTTTGTTTTTTATATTTTATTACACAAAGCTTTTCAAAATCATACAAGATTTCTTTGTCAAGTGATAAGTTTTAATTGAAATTTGAAAAAAAATTTGTTGAGTGAATAGCTTAAAAAATAATTATAAATTATGACGTATGAATATATTAAAATAAATACAAAAATTAGAGATTCAGTAATTAAAACTAAAGGCATGTTGATTAATAGATTGTTAATAATTTTGTTTTACCATTTAATGCTACTTGTGTATTTAAGTTAAATACTAAACTAAGTTTTCACTAAATTAAAGGTGTCCGAGGTGAGCAACTCGATAACCGAAAGATTTTTCGCGCACCATATCCAAGGACAAATTTTTTGGTCTTGTTCTTTACTGTTAATCAACAATTGTATATCATAAATTATTACACACTCATAGCATTATTACTTAATGTAAAATAAAACTACCATTTAAAATTTTTATCTATATTTTTAGAACGATATTTTTATTTTCATATTAAGCTGTTCTTTCAGCTGTAGAAGCTTCTAATTTAACAAAACGCTTTCGGCTGTAATAAAATTTAGTTTTTGAATAATTAAATATTTATGATCCAAGTTCCTAGTTAGTTCCAACTAGTAGTAAATAGAGATTTAAAAATTCAGTAGTTTTCAATTGTGTTTTTATATTAAACTGCCACTTTATGAAATAAATTTACCAGACTAAGATTTTTTGTAGTAAAATCAAAACATTGAACAACATAATAAAAAAATTTAATACGCTGTTAAAAAATCAAGTTTAAACCAGAAAACTTTTGTTAGAGAAAAAAAAAGTTACCAGGTTAGCAATAGTTTAATAAGTATTTAATTTAGTCTAAATTGTGTGAAAAATTGAAATTTTATTAAGTTCAAACAGGCTCGAGATGAAAAATTATTCAAATGTGTACCACAGTTTTCTTAAGTATAAGAGCTTTTTAAGAAATTCTACTTACGAAGTAATTTTAGAAAATTAAGATCAAGAAATCTTTTTTTGTTGTTCTAGCATAGAAATTTAAGCAGTGGCTTTTACTTTAAACCAATACAGAATTTATTTAATTAATTAAATAATAAAAACTCACTGAAAGTTAATAAAAATTATGCTTATCTTTTATTTTAACTAAATTACATTTTATATTGCACGGGCTTTATTTAGATAGTTTAAAGTTTATTGTTATTTTCAGTAACTTTATTAACAAAATTGAAACGTTTTTTTTGTGTAAGTACATGATTATGCATGAAAGTTCATTACATATTTGTCTATCAATTTAATTTTTACAATGAATAAAATAATTAGATTACTGTAAAAAAACATATTACTGTAAATTTGTTGTAAACAACTTATATACCGATAGAGATACATGAGGGATATTTCTCAATCTGTATTGATTCCAGGCTGTAGAGTTTGCTTTGTTTCAAAACTTTAAAGTTTTGACAGTTTATTAAAACGATGTTTAAGTAATGCGCTGTGTTAATCTGTTCTACAATAACTGAAAACATTTTTGTTTTGTTTTTATCTGTAGCGAAATGTTTGAAAATTTTTTTTACTTGCTTACACTGTCAAAATATTAAAGTTTTGAAACGATCTAAACCAGGGGTCGGCAGGCAGTTAGTGGTCGCGGGCCAAAATTCAAAATTCCAAAGTCTTCGCGGGCCGCAGTTTTAGTTTTATTGACATTTGAATAATATTTTTGTTTTAATCACACTAAGAAATTTTTTTACTTTTATTCACCTTATTATTTTAAATGACTTTTATGTATATATAGAATGCCTATTTAAATTAATATTTGTTAGATTAGAATTTACATTGACTAACATACTTAAGTGTTAGTCACCTTATTATTTTAAATGACTTTTATGTATATATAGAATGCCTATTTAAACTAATATTTGTTAGAATAGAATTTACATTGACTAATATACTTAAGTGTTAATAAACTATGTACTTTCATAAGCACTTAATAAGTTAAACTTAATACTTATGTAATTTTACTTACAACCTACTCTCTACAAAAACCAAACTTGAAAGACAATTTTTGGGTTACCTTTATACTTTGTTATATAATCAACCCTTTTTTCATATTTCTCAGAACATTTACTTCAAAAAACGTTTTTGCGTGTTAAACAGTTTACATTCATTAAAAAAATTATTAATTACATAACTTAATAAAATAAATACCTGTATTCCAGAAAGCTAGAACAAATTCTTTAACATAATTAATTCTGGAATACTTTAATAAAATATCTTATTAGTGATTAGTCTTTTAAATGGTTGCCACTTTTAAAGCAAAAATTTCTGAGTTGTATCAAACCAGCCTAAGTTTATTAAAATTTGAAAAAGCTAACAAATAGTTGTTAATAAAGCTTAAATACCTAGTTAAAATATCATCATTATCAAAAAGTGTGAGAAAACAAGAAAAAATTACAATAAGTGAACTACACTACAGTCATAAAAAATTATTCTGAGAACTAAAAAATTTCTTTAAAAAGCTTGATATAAAAGTTTCCCACACGCCTGAGTTTTCCAGCTTTTAAAATAGCCTTTTTGTGTAGCAACCCAGTTAAAATAAAGTTCTTAACATAAAGAAATACCGAAGGTTGTTAAGAGTAAATAAATTACATGCAAAAAGTATAAGTTAGCTGGAATAGACAATTAAGTTTCTTAAATAAATTTAAGAAAAGTATAAAACTTTATTGAGTCATTAGCGAAATAGAAAAACTTATTTTTTATTAAGCATTATAGCAGTTCTTTATCTGCCATAAGAATATTGCAATTGGCGGTAATGAAAATCTTTTAGTTATTTCATCAACGACAACAAGAAGTCGTGTTCAGGAAATGCATTAAGGTTATAAAGTTGCATAAAGGACTTTAATCGATCTGTTAACATGAGAGCACTGATAGAAAAACAATTGCTCATCTGAGAATTTTTATTAGAGATGTTTTTACTAACTTTGACATTTTAGTAGAATTTTGGTTTAGTTCCAACGCGAAGCACACAATCCGTGAAATTTCACAAGTAATGGTGCCATGAACCAATACAAAGTTTTTGGAAGTACAATTCTTTCTTTTATTTTTAGTATAAAATTTAATTAAAGTTTAAAAACATTCTTAAAAAATATATCAATATTAAAAAAATACTGTTAAACTATTTAAATATATTTTATAATAAAAAAAAAGTTTATTTGCTAAGTTTTTTGTGTCAAATCGAAACTTCATTACTTTGCATGTAAAAATTGTTTTAAATTCTAGGTTTTTTCAATATTTCTCAAATTCAAGTTTTTTTCCAGAATTTTTTAAGCTTAAATTTTCAAATTCAAAGCTTTTCCGGGATTCAAGTTTTTTGGCAACACTGGTTGTTCACACTTAAATGTTAACAACAATATTAATAATTTTTAGAATTTTATCAGCTGCAAGACTTAGAATTTTACATATATTATAACTAAAACTAACACTGTTGATTGAGCAAAACATACATCATAAGTTTAATCTGCCACTATTTCAAGCAAAAACCAGCCTGAGTCAGCCTGAGTCAACAAAAACATTCCTGATATTTTTGTATACAAAAAGCAATTGTATACAAAAACTTATAAAATGACTTAGTTGGCCTGAGATTTGAAGTCTTCAAATAGTTATAATTTAAGTATTTAAATGTTTTGTTTAGTTGTTTATTTGCTTAAATTTAAATTATTTTGAATAACAATGTACAAACTTAATAAATTTACTATCCTTAAATCTAGTTTAAATTAAATAGGTAGCTCCAAAAAACAGCAATTGTGTGTAATGATATGCAAGGCATAAAAATTAATTTAGTTTGACAAAAAAAATGTTTGAAAAATGAAAATGTATACCTAACAAAAACTATATTAATTTATGTCATATGTATTGATTTCAATGTGTCTGTACAAATTTGGATACTACATGTAGAAACAACAATGTTAGAAAATTATGCATAAACTATACTTAAACTAACTAAAGTATTAAATAAAAAGTGGTTTAAAATATGAGCATCTTTTTTAGTTGGTGTGCATAGAAATTAATTTAAAGTGTAGAGAAAAAAATTCTTAAGAATCAAGTTGTGTCAAAACAAAAATCGAATAAACCTTATTTCTTTTTACTATGTTATTTAAATATTTTTACACTAAAATATAACATTTACAAATAAAACATCTATAAAATAAACTTAGGTATAAAAAAATTGAAAAAGAATATCTAAGCTATAAAAAAACGACACTTTAGATAAATAATGTGCACTACTTTTGTACAAAATAGAAAACATTTGCACTTAGTTTATTTAACAAATAGGTATTATATTGCTTACTTATTATATTCAAGCACTCTTTACACTCTTTTTCAAGATAATTACTTGCTATTGTAAAAAAGAAGTTATTAGGAAACTGAGAAAAATATCCTGTTAGAATGCTGATCTGTCTTTTTCACATTTTCAAACTAAAGCAGTAATTTCTTCTAAATATTTAAAATGTTATACATAGAATTAAAACCAAACTAATCAAATTATATTACCAAAAAAAATTAATTTGATTATATATTTTTGCTCAGCGGGCCACATTTACATGCTCTCGGGCCACAAAATTTTCCTTCGCGGGCCGCATTCGATTCAAAAAACTAACGTGCTCGCGGCCGCTGATTTACCCTTCGCGGGCCGCAATTGACCCGCGGGCCGCAGTTTGCCGACCCCTGATCTAAACAAAGCAAACTCTGCAGCTTGGAATCAATACTGATTGAGGAAGAAGCAACTAAGTTAAATACGTAAATAGCATTAAGTGGAAAAGCAAAGTTATTAACAATTTATTAATTTATTTCTCTTTACTTTAGTTTTCTTGTATACTAAATACCACAGAAAAAATTTAGGAGGCACGAGCCGTAAAAGGGCCATAAAGCCATAACTTAAAATTTACACTAGATATTCTAAAGTTGATGTTAAAGAGCAAAAGAAAAAGGTCCTAGCCGGTTTTATTGGTGTTTTTATAAGAAATTTTGTTGGAGGGGGCGATAGCATTTTTAATTTCTTTAAAAGGAACCTTTTTATCAAAGTTTGGAAAACTCTGATCTAAACTCTGATCTAAGCTGTGAAAAATCACTGCTAGAATGCTACTATATTTTGTTCATGTTTTTAAGCCTAAGCAGTATAAACTTATGTTTTTAAAATGTTTTACTATTATGAAATTAGATCCAAACACCGAAAAACAACTCAGCTTAGAATAAAGCTTTAATCAGCGGGCCACATTTCGTGCTTGTAGGCCACGTAATTTTTTTTCACGGGCACACTAGAATAAATAACACTAAATATTATAAATTAACATTATTTTTTAATTTTTTGGTTTTCTTCGTATGTAAATAACATTTTAGAAGTTTCTTTTTGAGCTATTTCTTGGTTTTACTAATAGAAAGTTAAAAGACAAACTTGATTGATATATTTTCTAATTTTTATGTCTTTTTGTGCACAATAGAAAATTTTGTATGCACTTCGTGAAGAGTACTTGTCTAGGTACATGCTGTGGCCAAGCTACGCGCCTAGTTATTACATTCAATATATGCTTTCTTTCGTTTGATAAATATTTAAGTTAAGTATTTTTAAACTTAACTTCATTTTAATCTACTTCGAAGTGTTGCAAATATTTAATACAGTTCTTATTTAAGTGCTACGCTACATATTAATTTTGTAGCAGGAACGTGAAATGGAGCATTGGAGCAAAGATTTTGTGTTGTAATTGTAGTATTTTTAACTTTCTCAAGTAGTTTCAAAATTCTAAAATTTCGAGCTTTATTGAAAGCTTTTCCTTGATTCCATACATTAATACTACACGTCGCCCCTGTTATTTAGTTTATACTAAATATATCATAATGTAGTTTTCGAAAGTTACAAATCTTTAAAGTATTAGATGTATATCAAAACGTAGCTTACTTTATTGAAGCAATGTTTACAAAACAAAATACATTACAATATACATCAGTAGATGACTCAGAAAAAAAAAACACCTTTTAGTAATGATAACTCTCTAAAAAAATATAATATTATAAAAAAATTAATTTGTTTTGTCGTTCTTATTATTTTGATAACCTTATTAAATACGATCAAACAGTCTTTTATCTTACACAAGTTTGTATGTTTATAAACAATTATTCTCAAGATGTTAGCTTTAGTGCAAATAGAAACTATTATACTGTACAAAAAATATTTAGTATGGTGAATTTGTTTATTTTAAGATGTTTTTTGTAATTTTCTATTCGAAAATAATAATTACAATGTAAATTAATAATTTTTAACACGATACTTATAAATCAAGACATAAAAAACAAAACGATAAAATTTCAATAATAACTTAAGTTTTTTTTTTCTAGTGAACACAGAACTTAATTTTGAGTTATTCAGTGTGCACAGCGTTTGGAAGTGTTAAAATCTACTGATCTCAAAATAGTAGATTAGCGTTTCTAAATATCTGATTTTCCTAAAACAACCAAGTATTGTGGAACGGTTCTTGTCACGTCTACTCGGTTAAAGCGAACACTGAATTCAGGATTATTCCTGAAAGTACCAAACTTAACATAACTTCCACTGCTGTCACTATCGTAACTATCTTCCAATTTTTTACTGGTGTGACCAAAACTGGTTACAAAAACAAACGAAAGCTCCTTGACTTTATTTCCAGTGTTGTAGCAGCTCACGCCCTTTCGGAACTCGATATCGAAATTGTTGGTTGCGTGGTTCACAGCGTAATCTTCGTGCAGTGCAGAATGATCATAATTGAAGTCTGATTTTAAAATGTGTTCAATTTTGTCCGCAGTGACTCCGCAAAGAAGAAGCTGGTTGTCTGTTGTTTTGTGATTTTCATTGTTCAGATTGTTCATAAGCGTTTCATTGTCTTTACTTTCGAGGGTTTGGTTTACTTTGAACACGTGAAGAACGTTTGGGTTTTTGTCACTGGCTGCGTCTGTTATTGAGTGCAGTATAAACTGATAATCAGCATCTTCCCACTCCAAAACTTCTGTTTTGTATTTGCAATCATCGTCTTGTTCAAAAATAAAATCAAGCTTGAACAACAGTTGTGCCATAACAGACTGCATTTTCTCACCAAACGTTTTCATTGTGTACTGACATCGGTTTTTCTGACAAACGTCCAATTCTTTAGCCACTTCGGCTTCCAAAGACTCCGCATTGGTGTCTTTTGAGTTTGAACGAAACAGTTGTGAGTCTTCAACCGCATACACGACTTTTTGCTTGTCGTAGCGTCTCACTCTCAAGTCGTTGTAAACCAAGTCTTGCACCATTTTCCTCGCGTTTGGATTTTGCTGAATCACAATCAAGTAAGCCGGGGTGACAAGGTCGGGGTAACCCCCAATTCTGTTTTGATCGCCACCAGCAACACCGAACGTGCCGCGAACCAGTTTGTTGTTGTCGCTGTCGTACAGGGTCTCACTTGTGACTTCTTCGAAGTTTACTGGGTTGTAGCAGTTGCTCAACGCGGGGTCTCGGTTTCCTCGACGGGCGTTTTCTTCTTCGTAACTTCGTTCCGGTTCTAAAGGTTTAGTGAGCTTGTTCACGAATAAGTGAAAAATATTTTTTATCACGCCTTGATCGATCAAATAGGAATTACCCTTACAAGCAGCTTTAAAAATATCGGTTGTCAGACGAACAGAAGGCTCAAGAATACCTTTCCTCGGGGGTAGAAATCCGTTTTTTAATATTCCTTTCACATTCCTACCCTTGGCACCATGAAGCAAGAGCATTCCAGGTTCTTTCAACATGTTGCACTGAATTACAACTT
This sequence comes from Thalia democratica, assembly GCF_965202585.1. Taxonomy (NCBI): domain Eukaryota; kingdom Metazoa; phylum Chordata; class Thaliacea; order Salpida; family Salpidae; genus Thalia; species Thalia democratica. Next base: position 113,978 of record NW_028139277.1, read on the forward strand.
GTTCTGTTGGCACGACTCTGTATATCTTCAAGGTAATGTTGTCACTGTTCAAGTCTGGAGAGTAGTAGTACGAATCTGCACTGATTTTTTTTACAGAGTTTTCTAACAGCTTGTAGTCAGAGTGGTCATTTTCCAAAGGCTCAAGACTGTATTTATATCCTTTGCTAGAAGACAAATCATAATTAAAAACATTGTTATCGAGAATGTTTTGAATTTTATCAACTATTTCCTTTTTAGTTACACCAAACCCTTGCTTTATAAACTCCAGTTCTTTTAAAAGTTTATCTTCTTCAGACTTGAAATAATTCAATATAAAATTTTTAAGGAAAGGATACTTCTTCACAAAACCATTAACTTCTTTTTCAATAACGAACATTGTTTACTAAGAAAAGTTTTTCTTATAAAAACTTCTATAAAATAAATAAATATTTAGTTGTCGCCTATCGTCATTGTATATATGGCGCTAAATACAACTCTTTTTTATTACGCACAGTTAATAGATAAATATCAGCCACAGGCATTTAAAACTATGAAATCAATTATTAAAAGTTATAATGTAGATTTAAACTTATAAAAACTATTAATATAGAATAAAGAACCTTAATAAAACGACTATTCAAAAAACGGATAAACTGTTTTTTTACTAAAACTTTTATATTCTCAAATCAATATTCTTAATAAGCTTAGAAAAAATAATTAAAACGACATACAGCTTTAACAATTTAAAATACTAAGGATAAAATTTAATAAATATCAACAATTTAACAAAAATATCTATTACGTATGGTTTAAGTTAATATTCAATTAAAAAAACAGTTTAAAGTTTTGTATTAGATAAAAAAAAACTAGACATTATGTATAGCACTAAAAAAAATTGAAATTATTAAGTAATTAATAAAATTCAAATATTTAACTTTTAAAAAGTAAAATAAAGCAGATTTGATGTCTTAAAATTTGAAACAAAAGTTTTCAGCATTAAGAGTTAGTCCATGTTTTATAAATTAAAAAATAACTTTAATCTGGTCAAGTTTTAAAACTATTTACACTAATCTCAACATATTTCAATAATTCAATTATATCGCTGTAAACTTAAAATGTATTAGTTTAAAAAAACGCTTAAAAATAATTAAAAATTTAAAGCCATACACTAATATATAACCAGCTAAAATTATGTCTATAAAGTTAATGAAAAAATTGAAATACACATAGTATAACTACTTATTATTTAGTTATTCTCAATATAATTTTTGTATACTTTATTTGAATTTGTTAACATAAGTAAAATAAAATATAGTTTAAAATAAGAAAAACTCCTTAACTTTTTCTGTATAATTTACATTATATTAATACAAAAGACTGCTGTTTAATTTATTTGAATAACAATCTTATTTAGCTAATCATACAAATTAGTTGCTTTAGATTTAAAGTAAAATCCTCATTAAAAATCTGGCAAAGTAGTTTAGCACTATTATGTAACACTAACTTACTATTTTCTTAATTTCAAAAGCTTTTTATAAGTAGTTACATAGCTTAAATTTTACAAAAATATGATTAATTGCAATGATATTTAATAAAATGCAATTAAAACATAGGAGATATTAACGAAGTTTATGTCTTTTGTTGTGTTTTACTAAACATTTTCTTTTTTTTAAATAATAAAAACCAACTTTAGTATGTATGGAAATTTTGTTAACTTTACTTTATACTATTGATACGTTTGTCGTTGTAAAGGGAAAAGTAAGACTGATACCTTCCTACCATTTAAAAACTGTTTGCTTTACTGTACTAAAATAGATTTCAAAAATTAGTTAAGCAGTAAAAATGCGAATGATAAACAAGATTGATTATCTATATCTACAGAAATCTGCTTAACTTTTTAACTTGCATTCAATATAAATAGTCTTAAATAGATTTCTAAAATTTTTAAAAAGCATTAAAGTTAATCGATTTACAACTATCCAACTTTTATTTTCTTAATCTACTTACACTGTACAAAATTAAAGTGTACAAAGAAACAAAGATACACATAATCTACTTAAAGTTACATTATAATTATTTTACTTACCACAACTATTGTATATGATATAATAAAAACTTTACTTATTTTTTATTATAAACTCTTGTAGCATTGTTTTCAAATTTTAATCTTGCTATTAGTAATCAGTTTTTAAGTTGTTCAAACTACGTTTAATCAGTGGATTATCTTAAACAAAGAAACTAAACTTAATAATGTACAACTTAATCTTTAAAAATATAGTTAATAGTAAAATAATTCCTTTAGCATACTAAGGTAATTGTTTAAATGTTAATTGTTTATTACTCACATAAAAGCACTACAACTAATGTACAAAAAAGTGTAAAACATATTCTTAATATATGTTTTCAATTTAACTTACTTCTAATTTATATTTTTCCCAAACAATATACATTTAAACAAAAGTTCATTTCATTTAATTGAAAATACCTAACAATTAATTTAAAATGCTGACTTTTTAGTAACTAATAGATTTTTTTGTATTAAATTGTTTGTACTCTAATATTGAGTAATTAGTGTTTAATTTTCATTAGCATTTTAACATTTTATTGAATTAACAAGAAACAAAAATGCCTTATTCTGAATTTTTACTTTAATGATGTTTTAATTTAAACAAATTATTTATGACTTAGAAAAAATGTTTCACATACTGTTTAATAGTTTTCCTTCACTTTGTTTCAAATTTTGATTGGACGAATAGTATCAGGTCTTAAACTCAAAACAAAAAGTATATCGATAATTGTACAATTTTAATTGTTTATAGTAAAAGTTTCATAAAACCTTATTAAAAACATCAAAATTATGCACTTTAATTTTGATACCACGTTTTTTAAGTTATCGTTACTAAACTTCAAAGTTTTATGCAAGTGGTTGTTTATACTTCTTTATTAAAATAACATTATTTTGCAAGATATTTATTACAACATGCTATAAGAAAAAAAAAGTAAACGCTCACACTTATGATAAATGGATTGATTTGTAGAAAGGCCCATTGGTCATCGAGCCTCGCACCATATATTTTTTAAACAACTTTAATAAATTTTAATAAGATCTAGTATTCACTTAGTTTCGAACCTATATACTACACACCAGTATATCGAGTTTAGTGTAAAATACAAAAAAAAAAAGCGATCAAACTAATAAACTGATTGGTAAACGAGATTTATTCTTCAAGTTTTTTTAGTTTAAAATGCAAGAATTTTAATACTCGGTTAAAACTTAAAAACTAAAAAAATATAGTTTAAAAATTGTTTCATTAGTTAGATTAATTTTAACTCAAAATTTTTACTGAGTATGATCTATTTCGTCAATACTGCACAAAAATTTAGATTTTTTTTAAATAAACTTTAATATTTAGTTTTCAACTGTTTTTATAATAATTTTTGTAATTTTTTTGTTTTTTCAGTAGAGAGTTTCTACATTCACTTTACAATGCTAGTTGTTTATATTTTAGAGTATAAGGCTTAGTTTGTATATACTAACATAATTCTATAGAATTGTGTATTTTTAAAATATAATACAAGACATTTTAAACCTATTTAATCAGTTTCTTTGTCATTTTACACAATTAAAAGATTATTTTTTTCTTATTATTTAAATTGTTAAGTTTTTATACTATAAACACAAACTTTGAGCTTTTATCAGCATATCACAGCTAAAAAAAATTATTAAAACATTGAAAAATTAGTTAAGAGCAAAACTGTACAAAAAAAATTACGTTATTTTAACAACGTTTCAAAATTAGGATAAAAAGTTTAATAAGTATAAAGAATAATATATTTCCTGACGCGCTAGCAAGCCATTGTATGTTTATTCAAGTGACGTCATTAAGAGACAATAAAGAGTTACAGTTGTTATTTTTATAAATTAATTAAGTATTTATACGAAACTTATTTGTATGAAGTAAATAAATACTCAATTTTCATAATTTATAATAAAAAATAAAATAAATGTTTACTTAGTTTAGAAAACTATTATTCTAATTACACAAGTTATGAAAGAACTCTTTTTAAATTTTAATCGAAATAAAAATAGTTTAAATTATGTTCACTATAATAATGAGATTAACTTTTAATTTTAATGACACATAAAAATAAAAGGAGGTAATATTTTTTTTAGTTTGGATTTAAAAAGTTTTATTTAATAACTTTGAGTAAAACTTCTTTTTATCAAATAAGGATTCTTTTTTTAAAATGAATTTAGTTTTGATTATAATAATTTTAAACAGTTTAAAAATATAGTTATGTTAATAAATAACATATCATTTAAGTTGAAACGAACCAAGTTACTTTACTTATCAACTTGTTTACAATGTTTAAAAACATGACAAAATATTTTTTTTACAAAACCTACTAATCAACCTGAGCTTTAATTTGAGTACAAAAATTATAAATGGATTATTTTCAATTTTCTTTAAAGTAAAACTAATGTTAGTTATTATTACTCAAAAAATAATAATAAATATTAACTTAATGACACTTAAAACAGAACAGAGGTTATGATTTTATTTAAATTCAAATTTAGTTTAGCTTTTGAAATTTATTTATAAAATTTTTGGATACAACTCTAGTTAACTAACCACAATTTCTAATTTTTTGTAAAAGTTTTAGTTTTAGTCATAGAAGTTTCTGCAAAAGTAAAATACAATGTTGTGCAAATAATGTATTATTTAAACTAAAAGGAGCCAAGCTACTTTACTTGTCAAGTAGTTTGAAAAGTTTCAAACCTTAGTAATTTTTATTTTATCTTTTATATAATAAGGGAATTTCATTTATTAAAGCTGATGTACTTGGGTCTTTAGATTAATGGGAAACCGCCTCTGTAACAGGCTCGGCAGTTTCGCCAGGTGCTAGATTAGCAGTAGCTTCGGGGCCATCTTTATCTTTAGTTGCTACTTCGGTCTGCGATCTAGTGCAAGAGGGTTTAAGAGCTAATACTCTTATCATTTTACTTATAAGACTAGTTTAAATATACACTAACAAGTATCTGTATGCTTTATTATACAATAAAATAAAAGACACAATAAGAAAAGTTTACACCTTGAGAAGGCTTCATGCAGTTCACGATTCTAGTTGTGTTGTAACAAATGGTATAAAACGGTAGTAATTTTTATTTTCTCTTTTACTTAAACATGGAAATTTTATTTATAAAAGCTAATATTCTAATTTTCTTAAACTTCAAGAAAAATATATACAAGTTATATTTATGTTTTGTTTTATGTCTAAGTTAGTATTTGTTTCGAAAAAACGTTTGTTGATACTTAGAAAAAAAAAAATTATATAAGCTTAAAAACAAAAAGTCTGTTCTGATATTCGAATAGTTTACTTTTATTTTGAAAATAAAGAAAACCTTTGTACTATTTTAGGTGTAAAACATATTTCGTTTTTACTATGAAAGCATTAAGTTGTAATTATGTATAGAAAATTTTTTTTTAATAAATTTTCAAATTATAAGTCAAGGTTGGTTCTAGACCAGAGTGTTTTAAACTCATAAATTGAACTTAGTTTTAGACTATGCTAAAAAGTAAGTATTATCATTTTAAAGGACCTTATTCTTTTCATTTTGTTAAGTTATAGTTTCATAATAACTGTTGTAGTTAAAAACGTTAGAAACATTTCTTTATAGTGTAGAAAAAGTTCGATAACATTAAAGAAAATGTCAATGCAAATATTTAAACATTATTAAAGAAACATACATCTTATTTTACATATATAATAACATAATAAAAGCAATTTATTTTATATTTTATATTTTTTAAATTAAAGTTACTACAAAAAACTCGCTGTTACTTGTCAACAAAAAAAGTGCAACTAAAATGTCTAGATAAGTCTAGATAAGTTCACACTCTTGCTTTGTTGTATGTGCCAAAAATAAATTTATAGTTTACAGGTCAACAAACTAAAAGATTTTTATTTATTCAGCAAAGTTTATTTAAAGATCAGTCTGAGCTCAAAAAAGCTAAAGAAAAACTAGAGTCATAAAACTTTTAAAAATCTTATTCCTTACACATTTTACTCAAACATAAAAAAAAATCAGAAAGTACAGTTTCATAATTGAATTTAAAAATTATGAAAAAAGTATGTTTTGCTGACTGATTATTTTTTTAAGTTCAGAACTCAGAATGACTTTTGAGTATAGTAGCTATTTATTTTGGTATTTCTGAATTGTCTTTGATATTTTCAACAATTAGTCTGGAAAACATACTTAAAATAAATTAGATATTTTTAATAATTCAAGAATAATTAGATATTTTTAAAATGTTATACTGAATTAAATGACGTTTGATTTTTATTTTTTTAATTATAAATAATTTCCCTTTGATTTATTTTTAATGACAGTGTATAAGAGTTCATCTTTCACATGATGTTCCATTGTATGAATGTTAATTGTTTTAAATGGTGATTGTCCAAAACCAGTCAACCAGTAAGCAAGTATATCAGGCAATTTTATCATTATTGTGAGATAGAGTTGTTGTGTAAAACCTACATACTGTAACATAGATCTATAATAAATAGTAAACAAGGAATTTAAATTTATTTGTCTATTATAATAGTTGAAATAAAACAGTTATTATTTGAATAATAGTATTTTTTTGGAGTTATCGAAAATCCTATAGTTCTTAAGGTAATTTTCAATTTTGTTATAAGTTTTATTTTAATTCCATTTGATTGGAAAAAAAAAATTTTTAAGTAGAGATTTAATTATATTGCTTTGTTGTAACTGTCTTGTCTGATTTATATAAAGTAGACTAATATAGCATGTATTTATTATATGGTAATAATAAAATAAAGTAGGGTTTTATTGTGATGAGTAGTACCAATAAATTAAGTATACCAACATCCATACCCAGGTTGCCACAGAACAAGCTGAGAAAATTTCCCTAATTTTCCTGACTTTTTACTAAATTTTTTCTAACATTTCTAAATCTCAACTCTTAATTTATACTTATTCTATAATATATAATCAAAAAATTAAAGCCATTTAAACAGGGTTGCAACACTTTCAGGGTGTTCAGGGAAACTCAGGAGATTTTCAAGTTATAAAAAGTCTCAGGGAGATTTAGGGAAAATCAGTAAATTTTCCAGTTATAAAAAATATCAGGGAAACTCAGGGAGACTCAAGAAAACTCAGGAAATTTTGATTTTATTTTTTAAACTCAGGGCATTTGAATTTTTCTAAAAATTTAAGGGAAATTTTAAAATTTCTAATAAAATGTCAGGGAAAATTTTATCTAGATCTATAATAAAATTTAGTTAATCCAGTTTCAAAATTTTATTCAAAATATTTAATTTTATTTATTTATAATTCTTACTGAAAAATTTTTCAGCCTTGCAGCTAGTTCTTCAATACTCTTAGAGTTAACATTGTTATCTTTTAATAAATAATAACATTTTTAAGGATTTGTAAAAAACTCAGGGAAACTCAGGAAACTTTAAGGTTACTTAGACAAGTTTCTGGTCACTTAGGGAAGATTTTTTGACCCAAATAGTGGCAACCCTGTTTAACGCTTTCAATCTTATTTATATACAGGATGAAACACTAGTTTTTCTTGTGCTGAATTCAATCAATTTCCATTACATCACTTGATCTATCTGTGTTTAATTTATGTAATTTCAATAAAATATACTCAGACTTGGCATAAAAGTTGTAAAACAACTTAGAAGGTAATAATATTTGAAAATAAAGATTATTTATCTAAAACAATTAATACCAATATAAACTGTTTACTTAGTTTAATAAAGTAGTACACAAACCGCTTAATATAAAATGTTTGAATTAATAATCATTTGAAAAAGGTTAATTTACCTCTCTTATAACTTATTTTTTGAATTTCAACAATTTTTAAAAATTATAAAGAGCTAAGCTATACACATAAATTTGTTACATAAAATCTAAAATTAATGGATAATTATAAAAATTTAATCATTTACTTGAACAAAAAATACTTTGATTCCAAAATTCTGCAAGATAAACTTTTGTGTATATGCAACAGTTTTACTATGGAAGTGTCGTTGCAACAAATCTTCAATACTATAAAGCATAAAAAAACTGCTTGTTCAATATGTTAATAGAAAAATGTTGCGACTTTATAAAAGATATTTTATTAACTTCTTCCAGATGAAGGCATACAAATTAAGTAATTTTGTAATTTTTTGGGAAAATTTTGCAATTTTAGTCTGACATATGATTTTTAATAAATTTTCAACCAATTAAAGGCTCTGGAAAACAAAGAATTTTGTAAATTTGAACTGGCAATACCTAGCGTTCTTTTCAATTTTGTCAATATTCCTGACTTTTCCTGACATTTTTTCAAAAACCCTTTTTTTTCCTGACTTTGTCATTTTTTAAGTTATTCTTGACTTTTTCCTTACTTTCCTGACCTCGTGGCTACCCTGCATACCTTACCATTGCTATAGTTAACCAAAAATATTAACAATATCATATTCATTTTCTTAGAATAACATCTTTGTATGATCAGACTGTTATTAAAATTAACAATTTGATAAAACTAAATAAAAACATAAAATTCCAAAGTATATTGTTCAATGTTTTTTATATTACTTATTGAAGCTAACTAGGAAAAATAATGAAGAAACGGAACTGTATATAAGCGATTACTAAAATTTAGTTCTCAAAAAAATCAGTTGTAACTAAGAGGGCTCAAAAGTAAAAGCTTTACATGTGATTAATATTTAGGTGTGAAACTTTAATAGCTTTTATACAAGTAAACCCAACTTAAAGTTATTAAACTAGTTATTCTAATACTTTTAAATATTGATGTTATGGGTATGTAAAAACATCAAAATTGTTTTAGTGAACAGTTCTGTTGTTTTTATCAACACATTCAACATCACTCCATTGATTTGTTAATTTAATACCTATTAATACAGTGCCCCCTCTTTCAAAGTTTATCAAGCAGAGTAAGAGGTAAGCACGAATAAGAATTCATAATCATTATTATTAATACCTAACATTTTTACCTACAGAATAGTTTATCTTGATAGATTAAAAAAATGTTTTAAAAACTATTACATGGTTTAGATTCAATTTAAGAATAAATTATTTTTTTTAATATGCTTATGTTTTTTTATCTTATAAAATATTATGTACTGTTATTATTGATTTGAATAGCCTGGTAAAAGTTTCAGCAATTATTTTTTTCTACTGACTTTTATGATACATTTTCAAACTTCTCATTAATTCATGTATGTCTAGTGTGTGTAACTTTAAGGCTGACTTTTCCGCCTCAAAATTTTGTAGTAGTTTAAACTGCGTGATCCCCTTTATTAATATATAAGAACAAAATCTTGAAATAAATTTCTATTTTTAAATTGTATTTGAACAATAATTTTATAAATTTTAGAAAACAGATTTAGTTTTTCATTTTACAAACCTGTTTACTAAAAAATAATAATTGTTGTTTTACTTAACAAGTGATTACTGTGCTAATCCAAATTTAAATTTTGAAAAACTCAGTTTAGTTTAAACTAGTATATTTTTGTAATTCAGTTTGGTTAAAGGCTTGTTTTAAAATCTCAGACTAGTGCTTTGTAAGACACTTTGGTACATCATTTTTGGCCTTAGAGACTGTCAACTCTGTAATTATCAATAGCTTTCTTTTTCAATTTTCTACTTACTTACAAGACATTCAAAAGCATTGTTTTTCATATATTTTTGATTTAGTATGTATTGTGAAAAAGGTTTAAACAATATTTAATAGGTTTTAACCAGTTTAATCAGATATAAAAAAAAGTCTTTTGGGGAACACATAGCTTATAAGACTGAAACTTATAACAAGCTTATCAAATTGCAAAATTGTTTTTATATTAATTTTTATATTGACATTATAAATTACATTGAAATATTGACAGATTATTTAATTTATAAAATGTTTTTCCCAACTTTTGAAAATCCAGAAGAAAAACTGGTAAGTATTTACGTTTTATTGTTTAATATTTTACTTTATTCTATTAATTAATTAATTTTGTAATACAAATTGAAAGTATTTTAACTTTTTAATTTTTTTAGGTAGAGCTAAGAGAGCAAATAGAAAAACTTCAAAATGAATTGAAAAAGTTGCAAAAAGAAGCAAAAGAAAAAGAGGTAAAAAGCAATAATAAAATTGTAATTAAGTATATTTTGTATGTGTTTGAACCAGTGGTCGTCAAAAGTTGCACAAAATCTATTTTGCTGTGCATAAAACTTTTTTCTTAAATTTAAATCTTAAACTAGATATTCTAGATGAGGAACAAAAAATTCTAAGGCGTTTGTAATGGTAGTTTTGAAACTTATACTAGACATCAGAGGCGTAGCGTGGGGAGGGACGCTGGCGCATGCGTGCCACCCAAGTAAAAAAAGAGAAGAAAAAAAATACAATATCTTTATCCTTTATTGTTTATTATTTCTGCTTAATTTGCCTTTTTTCAACTATGTTTTTCTAGTTTTCGAAAAGTAAAACGAAATTTCGAATACCAATTAGTGACAAGTTAGGGAAATTACCCAGTATACTGATTCTGTGCGTAATTGCAAATGCGCACCAATGTTGATGAAAAACTCCATAAAGAAAAATTTTATAACTTCATAAGAATATTGACTCAAACAGTACGCAACTAGTTAGTGCACCGCAGTAGTATAACCTTATAACAGATTTTTCTACAAGGACATTTTTTTCATTTTTTACATTGACACGTAAATTACATTGAAATATTGACAGATTATTTAATTTAGAAAAATGCAGCGCATCCAACAGAAGAAACACAGCGAACAGGCTAACAAGTCTCACCACCCGATCATTAAGATCGCGGTCATCTTTATGTACCAATTAATTGCTAATAACAAAACTTATTTCATTTAAACGGTTTATTGAGCAATGCTTTCAAAATTTAACTAATTTCCTTGTCAAAACAAAATAAATACTTACAAAAATTAATTAATCAAACAAAATACGAGTAAACTAAAGAAGCAATCAATGTAAAACTAATCAAATTAATCATAAAAACTAAAATAGATAATTAGAACAAAAATGGACTATTTAAAAATGTTAATTGTAATTCTAGATCCTTTATCAGGACCTAGATATTGATTAAGTTAAGGTTTAAGTTTTTTAATCATAATAGCCTCTACTGCAAGTAAAATATTTCTATTTTTACAAAATTTAATTACCTCAAAACAATTAAAAATATCATTATGATTCTGACAGATTCTACATTGTTCTATATGTGAAAAAGTGTCATCTTCATATTAACATTCCTCGTTTACCAGAGCTACATATCCCAACACCCGGTGATACCTCAATTTATTATTATTCGAGTTTTACTCTTCGTTGAAAAATTACCGGACCTTACTGCTGTTTTTTTCCTGGGCGGCCTGATAATTGTTCTCGTAGTTTTACAATACATAACCGAGCACGTGTACTTGACGTTGTAATTGTCTGCTGGTTTTTGTTTGTTTGCCCGGTGTATGTTTCCGAAGGCGTCAGAAAAACATTAAAGAGCACGTGCAGCAATGTATGCTTGGCATTAGTTGATTATGTTGTTAGTGTGACTCGTTTGAATTGAATAAAATTAATCTTTGAAAAAGTCGTTGTTTGTTTTTTGTCTATTAAACTTAAATGCATATGATATATATATAAATAAATTAAAAGTGTTTAGAACTTATAGTGTTAGCTTTTTTTTGAAGATTTTGATTTTTGCTTTGTAATATTTTGTTTATATTTTCATTCAATTACAGCTTTTCTTAGATCTTTAGAACATAATGATGTATTATGCTAGATGAGTTAATAGGACAACTTTCATCTAACTAAGTTACAAAACAAAGTAACAATAAAATAACAATAAAACTAACAGATTTTGAAAACCAATCTGTACTTTACTCAGAATAATGCTTCTTTTTTAAATTTTGTTTTTTAGAAACTAATTCTGATCGGCATCTTTCACCAATCAGAAGAATTTAAGGATTATAAATTAAAGTTTTACAATTTAATTTTTATCATACTTACAGCTTGACTGAAACACATCTAGCCAAAATTGCACGAGTGCACAAAAATTGAGATACTTTTGCACAAAGACACTTTGCACGAAGAGTCACTTTTAAACGACGACACTTTTGCACGCGCAGACAATTTTGCACGGAGACATTTTTGCACGTGTTGAATTTTATTTTTTAATTTTTATTTGTTTATATTTTTTAATTTTACTAATACCCCCTACCCTTACCCTCCCTCTGCAATTTAATTTTTTCTGTTTTTTATTATTTTCCTTTTTTTACTATCACTGTTACTCCTAACCGTAGTCCCTGAACCCTGGTCGGTAGAACTTTTTTTACAAGTATATATATAGTTTTTTTTAATTTTTATGATTTATTGTTTCATTTTTATTTATACTATCAGTGTTACCCCTAACCCTTCCCTTGTTCAGTAACTTTTATTTATTTATTTTATCATTACTTTTTTTTTCTTTTTTTTTTTACTCTCGTGTAAAAATGTAACTTGTGCAAAATTGACTCTTGGTGCAAACTTGTTTTCGTGCAATTTTGTACCCTCATATAATTTTGTCTTCATGCAAAAGTTTCTTGGTGCGATTTAGTCCCGTTCCCTGACATCTAATTTTATGAGTTATTTTTTTTTTACTATCACTGTTACCCCTAACCCTTGGTCGGTAACTTTTTTTCTTTTTTTTTGTTTAATCTATGTTTTCTCTTTTCTTTTACTCTCGTGCAAAAATGTAACTTGTGCAGATTTGACCCTTGGTGCAAACTTGTTTTTGAGCAATTTTGTGCCCTCCTACAAATTTGTCTTCGTGCAATTTAGTAACCTTCGTACAATTTTGTCCCGTTCCCTCACATTTTAACTCAAAGCAAAAGTGTATTAAGTATTCAGAACTACTTTTACTGCAACTATTCAGAACTATTTTTACTGCAACTATTCAAATTAATTTTTTATTGATTTTGTAAAGTTGTTGAAAACTAAAAGTAAAATTCTTCAACCAAAATGGTTATAGTATATAAAAGTATTGTAATTAAACATACTAAACTTTAAACATAATCTAGAAAAAAAAATTGCTGAGATCTTCATAAATCTTAAAATTATCCTGATTTTTTATGGGAGACTGGAAGAATGGTACATAATAAAATAAAGTTATAATTTCCTGAATTATCTTGAGACATTCATGTTTCAAAATATCCAGAGTGTCCTGAGTAACTTCAGGGTTCGGCAGTCCTACTTTACTTATTAAAAAGAGGAAATAAAAGCCTAACTTAAAAACTCAAATCTAACCTAAATTTATTTCTTGAGATTTTCAAAAAAATCAGTTGGCATAACATTCTTATAACTTTTAAGCTAGTTAGTCTGACAAACTAATAGCCTAAGATTTTCTAAAAATTAAAAAGTTAGCTTAAATTAATATTGAAAACTAGTCTGATTCTTCCTGCGGTTTTCAAAAAAAAAAAACTCAAGTAGCCTGAGTCAGTCTACGTAGCTTGAGCGGGTAAAGACCGCAGTGCTCAACTAATTTTTTTATCATTCTAGTGTTATTTGTAACTTAACTAAACCGATATATTTAAAAAATACAATATTAAGTTGATTTACTTAATATAGACTTATAAAAATTAGATAAAACTTAAACACAAAAATTTAGTTGACATAAAAATTATAAATAGTAAATAGTCTTTAATCTGTAGTTAGCTTTCATTGAACATACAATACCATTTATTTTAGTTTTGATGTTTTAATTATTATACATTTTAAAAAAATTCTAAAGCACTAATAAACAATTTAAAGAACTGATTTAAACACTATTAATTTTTAAATAAATTTTTGTAAACAATTTTGTATAAAAATAAAGCTGTCAAAAAAAGTTATAATTCTTTTTGGATCACAAATATCTTCCCAAATATACTTTAAACTTCTGATACTTTATAATTTTGTTTTCAAAACGATGTTACAAGAATTTATCAGTTAATAATGTAATTTTATTAAAACAGAATTGTATCATTGCATTTTTGATATTTAAAATTGTTATATAGGATTTTATTTTATTCTTATTGTCAATAATTTAAGACTTTTAATTCTTGTCTTTAAAATCAAAAACTATACAATGTTATATGTTTTTCACTAATTTTACTCTTTATTACTTTCATAGGTTTTCAAGCAAAAAAAAAAAACTCACAAACAAGTCTAGATTATTCTAAATAGTTAAAATAGGTTTTTATCTATAAACTTAAATTAGAAATAAAATTTCAAAAGATTTATAAAATGTAAAATTCATTAAAGAAAACTATCTAAATGGTTGGCTGCATTTTTTAAACGTTAATATCGCATATATGTAAAAGTACTTAACGAAAATTACAAAAAGTAACAATACACTACAAAAACTTAATATTGTATTACCATCTCATTTACTTTAAAAGTTTGAATCAAAACTTTTACCCTGGCATGAATTTATTCTAGCAATAAACTGTGAGACGAAACATACAAAGTTTATCAAGCATTCAATGTCCGGAACTCTTTTTATTTTATTCTAGCAATTCTACTAGCATGCATCATTTCCATTACATAGACTAATTTTTTAAAATAAGAATTTTAAAAACTTGATTGCGTTGTCCATAATTGTTAAGCAATGTTTTAATTAACTTAAACGATTTAAATTACCAAAGGAAATAGCAGATTTGTTGACGAAACTACAACACAACTACTAAAGCGTAGAACTTAAAGTTAAAATAATAAACATTGTTTAGTTTTCAGAAATCCTGATTTCTTGGATTCTAGAAAATCTGCCCTGTTTTCGTTTCAGTTTAGTTCAATTTTTTAAACTTTAAGAGTTTATTGGTTTTTTGACCTTTTAGATTATTTTTGAAGGTTTAGATTACTTTTTGCTTGACTGACTTATTTAAATATGTTATTATTTGCAAACTTCTACACATTTTCATTTTGTGTGCTTTTGACCGAATTAGTACTGATAAATTTAATTGCTATAGTTTTTTATCTGTTATTTTTTTTAAATTTTAGCTAATCAAAAGTATTATATGTTCTGATAAAGGTTTAGATTTAAAATTTAGTGTAAACAGGTAAGGAAAAGATTTAAATGTTAAGACCGTTCCCAACTGCATAGATAAGTTTTTTATAAAATGATAGAAAAATAAAAACAGTACTATTGCAACCAGTGTTTTTTACAGTTTTAAATTCTAATTACATTATTAAGTTTAAGTATATTAAAGCTTAAAACTATAACAAACTTTAATTTTTTGGAATATTAGTTGAAACTAATATTTTTTCTCATATTTCTCTTAGTTTTAATTAATTTTGTATTTTCTCAGATCGAAAAGTACTTTCTTAAGTTTGTTTTACAATTTTTAAATTTGTTTTTATCACTTAGCTGATAAAGTTAGTAGGCAAAATATCAATAAACAATAATAGTTTAGCACATGGTTTCCTCACATAAAGTTACACAGGCTAATCCAGGTTAGTTTCAATTTCTTTTTCAATTATCATACTCATGCTAGTTTGAATAGATCACAATTTGATGTTATTTTTTACCTTTGATATTCTACCCTAACTTTGTTATTTATTAATTATATTTGTTTAGCTTTGAAGCAGGGTTTGATTAGTTAAGCAATATTATTGCTTAAGATAATTTTTTTAAATAACTATTAAATTTTTATTTGCGAAGTAATATTTTATATTTGCCATTAATTACGAAATTAATATAAAACAATAAAAAAAATAGTTTATAAAATAAAAAGATACTAAAATATAAGTTTACAACAAAATAATACAAGTATAAATATATATAATTAACATATAATAGCTAATAATAAAATGAACAGATGAAAAAACAAACTTGTTGGTTTTAAAAAAACAAATTTTATTAAAAAAAGATAAGTTAAAAAAGTATTTTTTGACTAGATACTTTGAATTGTATTTTGAAATTGAGTGTAAAATTAATATTAAAATTTTATTAAGGTATTTAAACTTTGCAAAGTTTTATTATTTTCCTTTTTTACTGAGCAATTAATAGATAAGGTAAGGTTGTGAGAAAACTTTTGAAAAATAATTTGTACGCAAGAAAACTGAAAAAAGCTGATAACTCTGCGAAATTTTGTCTATAATTGTACTGATTTCATATTTTATAATAAAAAAAAGGAACTTTTAGCTTACATTTTGGTGTTGTCAATTCAAAAATGCTTAGCTTAAAAACCTGACCAAAATCTTAAAAAACTAAGTCACATTCAAAATAAAATATTTTAAGCCGCAATTTTTTTAGATCATTAATATTTTATCACAATCTAAAATGTCTCCACCAGTGCAGAATCCAGTGATGATCAGTGAAGCCCGTAAGAAAGATGGTGATGCTTTTGCCAGCAAATTTGTTGGCAATTACTACCTGTGTCTTGAAAACAAGCCGGAAGCCTTGCATGTGTTAGTTTTAGTTTGATGGCTATAAATAAATCTTTTGTACGTTTAGAATTATTATTTTGTACTGCTTAAATGTTTATTTTACTAATTTAAAAAGATATGAAAACTTAGTTATTTTTCTAACGATTTTATGTTATGAATGAAATGAAAAACATTTTGTTTGTAGTTTCTAAAAAGTTAATATATAATTTTTGAACTATTTATTGTTTAACAACCACAGTAATTTGAATAATCGAATTGTGACAAAAACAAAAGTTTCTAACTAGAAATTTAAATTCATCAAATTTCAGTTTTCGAATTTTCCTTATTAATTAGTAAAGTATTTAGTTAATACATGATTTTTCAAAGTTTATTATTAACAAAAAATGTTCTTGAAATGTTTTCACTTATGTTCTGCCTATTTTCGCTTCAAATAAAAAGAATATTGTTGTGTGTTTTACAATTTACAAATGACAACAAAGTTTATTTTGATATTGAGCTTTGTATCCAATATTCCTGTTATTTTTAATGTTATGTTTCAAAAAGGTACTTCCAGAGCAAACCGATGTCGTCATACTTCCATTATGACAAGAACCTTTCCTTCAAACAGGTTCAAATGAAAAAAGGCCAAAAGGTCTGTTAAACTTTGTTTTAGCAACTACTGTAATTTGATTTTTGAATGTCTGAAAAACCATGATGACAGATGTATTTAACTCCACTTAAATAATTTTTATTTTTTTCAATAGATTTTATATAGTATTTTTGTATAAATATAACGAAATTGAGTTAACTATTTCATTAAAACTATAAATAGTAAATGGTAATTAGTTTTCCATTTAGTTTTGGTTATATTAAAGAAAAATGTTCTGAATGATATTTTTTGCTGACTAAAAAAACATAGTTTGAAGACTTATGACTCGGATAGTTAGTTTTAAAAGGTTGGATCATGGTTTCTCAAACTCATTTTCGTTGTGGCCACTTAGCAAAATTTTGAAAATCCGGCTTCCTTTTCTTTATCTTTATTAATTAATAAACCGGACTTGTTAAATGACTTAATTATAACATTTACTTTTCGCCACCTAACTAGTTTTTGTTCCCTGATTGTCAAAACTTTCCCCAAGGGATTGGTGTTGCCAACTTTAGTAAACTCGATCCTAAACACATAACTGTTTTATGTTTTTTTCAGTAAAATCGATTTCTTTTATTTAAATCTTACATCAGGATCAAATATTAAGAGTCAATTTAAACTTAAAAAACACAGTTACTCTAAATTTAGAAATTCTATGATAAGCCATAATGTTTAATTCGCCCAAAATTTTTAAATTGCCCAATAAGAGACAGTATACCTACCTTTGGAAACTCTGGGTTAGATGCGATTTATAAGCAACAAATATTAATTTTGTTTATATTTCTAATTATTAAATATTTCTATTAATATTTCTAAGTCGTTGTATATATATCACAACGATAAATGTTGATATTACTCAGAACTTCTATGTTTAACTCTTTTGTCTTCTATAACATAATAAACAAAATGTAATAATTTTTTAAAACGAGTCATTTAAGTGTATTGTTTTTAGACTCTTTAAACAGGTTTAAATTAAAAATAGTTCTCAAAAATATTTATTGTTTACAATTTGCATTTAAGTAATATTTATGCACAAAAACCTGCTAGACAACAAAAATTATATTTAGGAAATAAAGAAACTCATCAAAAAGTTGCGCTTCAAAAACGCGAAAGTTACCAGGACTATAGACAAAGTTCAAGAAAGTGACAAACACATACTAATCTATGTTACAGGTAACTTTAATGAAAAGTATATTATTAAAAATGTAGAATACCCACGATATTATAAAGGAGAACACTCAATATCTTATTTTCTTATATTTTGCCAAGCTTAAAAATAAAATTGAAAAAAAAAGTTTTACAAACTACATATAAAAAAAATTTGGAATTTTTTAAAGTAATATAAAGTTTTGTGTGAACTAGATGGCTTACAAACATGAACTTGAACCTGTAAAAAAATTAAAAAGTTATTCCAATATATTTCGTCAAATTCTCTTCAGGGAAACTACAATTGAAACAATAAAATAAAACAATGAAAATATAGTTTCCCTGAAGAGAATTTGACGAAATATATCGGAATGAAAAAATTTGAGTGTTCTTTTATTCATTAAAAAATTATAGATAGAAGTCTGATGTTAAAATTATTGAAAATTTGTTGACAAGTTATCAAATAAATTTGACATCAGCAACATATGCTAACTACACAGGCACGCTTTCAAACAATTCACAACCGGTACGCGAGTTCAAACAGATGTTCACACTTCGCAAGTCGGACAGTCCCGCCTCGCAAGTCGTTTTGTTTTCAAAATTCGAGTACTCGGACAGCGAAGGGGCCTTTGCAACTGAAACAAACTTCCATGACGAAGTGAGTAGGACTTGATTGATTTTAACTTTTAATTACAGCATGTGAACATGTACGAAATGTTCAGCATGTATTTTTAGATTTATAAATAATAGTGTTGATAAAACTTATTGACTCGTTAGATTTTAAACTTTTAGTCGATAATGTATGTTGTAAATTTACTTTCAGAGAGTTATTAGAGTAACTGGTGTTTTCAACAACACAGGTACCAAGACCTTTTCTACCAAATTAAATACGAAACGTGTCTATAGATAGTTGATTTAATTACAGATATAGATTAAAGATGTATTCAAAATTTTTGAAACTTAAAAGTTGTATGAAACTTTAGATACATTTAAAACTTTTCTTCGTTTGATACAATCAGTTAAATATTTTATCAGGTTTGGTTGTGGGGAAACATGGCCAAATAAACTCATTAGTTCATGAACGACAACAAGTGCATGTGAACACAATAGTGTGCATAATAAGTAGTTTTAGTTTGAATAAAATTTTAGCAAATAAACTGTTTATGTATATTTCGTGCACCTGATTTTTTCGTGCACCAAGTCTTATGACCAAAATTTTTAGCGCTTTTTATGTTGTTCAATAAACAGTATACTAGTATTATGTTTCTGTGGTCTTTAAAATATTTTTGTAATACTAAATTTGTATGAAACTTTAACACGTTTTACGTATGTATTAAAGGTTAAGTGATAAAAAAGATAATTTTTTACAAAATTCCGTAATCTACTGCTATGTTAATGTAACTTTCTTTTATGATGTGCACTTTTAAAACTAAGGAACTAATGGTCATAAACAAACTTTGTCGAATATTTTTTATCAGAAAATTAAACACATTCTTTAAAATAGGTTTCTTAAAAGTTTAAATAAAAATAAAAGCAATGCGTATTAATAAAGGCTGCAGACCACCATGTTGGATGATACAAGTCTTTTGATTACTTAAAAGTATATTGCTAAAAATTAAAATATTTATTTTTTTTTTACAAAGGTCAAATAATCGAATAACAAAACATCTTATAAAAACTACTATATATGTAACCATGTAGTTAGCTTGGATGAACTTGTTTTTAAAGTTATCATCTATGTTTGTCAATGTTGGATTAATAAAAGTATACGAAATGTTTATTTAAAAAAAATATGTTGATTAACTTTACTCTAAAATTAATTTAAGCTTAAAAGCTGAATAATACTAAATATTTTAAAATATTTTAATTTTTTGATTCGATTATCAATAATCTACTTAATATTATATATAAAGCGTTTGTAACCAAAAATGATTGTAAAAATTTAATTAAAAAAATGAAATACTTTATTTTGTTAAATTTCTAATTTTACAAGGTTGTCATAAAGAGACTTTTGTTTCTTTAACAAATTGAATGTGTAAGTGCAAATGCAAAATGTAAAAGTATAAAAAAGGTGAGAAATTGTTATACACGTCTTTACCTTATAATTAAAAAAAATTAGAATAAAACATA